>NW_012267356.1:1646592-1663160 GCF_000151885.1 Dipodomys ordii
GTAAGAAATGTACGCATTATCCTGCCCATGCAATTGTAACCCCTCTGTACAGTATGTTCACAAATAAAATAAAATTAAATTAAAAAAATATCTTTCCAAAGTTCAAAAAATGATATTTTATACTTAGTTTAATAATGTTGTTTTTCATTATATCTTTGAAGTAACAATGAGAATTTTGAGACATTTTCTCCGACAAGTGTTTGTTCTCTTTTGTGATCATTTTGGCCTTTGTCTTAATTATAAGAAATTGACTTGAAATGTTTGTGTGTATATTTGTATGCATGTATATTTTAATGTGAGTTTGTGTGTACGTATGTGTGTGTGGCAGGGGTGGCGGGGGTGGGAAGGGGGGTGTTTGTGAGTCCTGGGGTTTGAACTCAGGGTTTGAATGCTGTCCCTGATCTTTTTTGCTCAAGGCTAGCACTCTACCACTTGAGACACAGTTCTACTTCTGGCTCTTTTGGAGTAATTTATTGGAGATAAGGGCAGTATCACAAACTTTTTTGTTTGGACTGGCTTCAAACCAGGATCCTCAGATCTCAGCTTCCTGAGTGGTTAGGATTACAGGCATAAGCACAGGTACCCAGGTGAATGTGTTTATGTGTGTATTTGTATGTGTGTTTGCATATATATGTATTTGTATGTTGAAAAGTACTTTTCAGGAGATGAATCACACTTATAGACTGATGTTACTAGATGATTTTGTTGGCGAGATCCTTAACATTTGGTATCTGTCTATCTTTCCCTGTGGCCTGGTTGGTTTCTCCATAAGTGTAAGCTCTGTTCTGCCTGAAAGCAAATGGAATATACATCACCTGGTTTTCCCAGATTTGATTGGGAGAAGTAGTAGGAAATTTTCCTTTTCCTTTTGTAAAGTATTCAAAGAATCTCCCTTTTAGTAAGCTACATTCCAATGCCAGCTAAGCCTGGTGTTGGACTGTGGATTCCCCTTGACTCAGTCTTCCAGAGCAGCAAACTGAAGTCCATTGCTTGGGTAGATAAAGGATTGCCTCTGGTGGAGTGGGGCAAGGGACAGGATCCAGGAAACCAATTGATACTTACATAGACATTTAGTGCATCTTAAGGTGTATTCCTAATTGCAGCATCATTTTCAGAAGTACAGGAGACTTCCAGTTCTATGGGGATTTAAGTTTCTGCCACTGAGACGGTCTTGGCACTGCCTTTTCTCGGCTGCCAGCTGGCTTAGCCTGGCTCCTTCTAGACGGCTGAATTAGTTACCACTCCCTCACTGGCTTTCTAGCTTCACTGACATCTCTTCTTTTTGTCTTTGGGGATTTATGCTCAATTTGAAAAAAAAAAGTGCTGGATGTGTGGATATGATCAAACTACGTTATATGCAAGGCTGAAAAAGAAAAATGAAAACCATTAAAATTGTAAACAAAACATAGAAGGGGAGGGATAGGAAAGATTAATAAAGGATGGTGATAATAAAAAATGTATGTTCTGTGGAGAGGTAGAAATGTCATAATGAGATCTCTTTCTACAATTAACATTTGCTTATTTTAAAAGGTGTCTTGATGTTCACTTTAGTGTAGTTTTGGGAAGAAATAGACTTTTTCCCCAGGGTACCCTGTTTCTCTCCTATATTTTCTATATACACTCACTTATCCCCCACATTGTCTCTTTAAGGATTCCCATCTGGCTTGATTCTAACCTCATTGAGTCTGTATTTTCTGTCTAGCATTATGCTCTGTATCACCTGTCTACAATTTTATTCCATCTATTTAATGTTTTATATGTTGCTTTCTCAGGGGCTAGTTGGAATATGCAGCTCCTATTAAGATATCTCTAGGGAATCCTACTTGACTTAAAAAAATAAAATTTTCTCTAATAAGCTCAAACTGTATTTCCCACATTTTTCCTGGATGCTTTGGTTCACTGTGATAAAATAATAAACAAAAAGGATTTTTAGTTGCATAGGGTAGGTGTAATGAAACCATGTCTTCCTTCTCACCATCTATTCTATAGGGTTTATGCTCAGATGCATAGAAGATTTGTAATCCTGTCACTGAAATTGCCCTTCAGATGGCTAATTGAAACTTGAATTAATGTATTTAATTAAGATTCAGAAATCAGGATCACAGAGTCAATGATTTCTATTAACTATTTTTTCTACCTCAGCAGAAATCAATCGCTAAGTGGTTTAAAGAAACAGCACAAATTTGGGTGAAATTTTCTATTATATTATTTAGAAACTAATAATAATATCCTTTGTGAAATCACTATTTATAGTTATAGGGAAAATTACAGGTATCCAAAGCTGATCTTCTGAAATTATTCTTTTTTATGTTTTTATTGTAAAAATACTGTACAGAGGGGTTACAGTTACACGAGTAATGAGTACATTTTTTATTATTTATAAATATTTTGCCCATATGAAGTTATACCTTAAACATTTCTAAAGTAAAGGCAATGAGTGTATCAAACATATCTCATTCAATCTGGCTTGAGTAGACTGACACATTATTTACCAAATACCTGGTAGTCGCTATTCTGAGAATGTATTTCCTGTTTTACACATACCCTCTATGTGCTCAACCACAAATGACTGCTACAGTCTCAGAATGTGGAGTTAAAGTTTAATCAGTCTTTGTTGATAAAATGCATTGATGAGGAGTGGACAGACCTGCTCAACTTGTTCTAAATGACAGGCCATTTGAAAGGTTTAGCTTAGTCCGACAGAACTGGATCTACAGCTACCCATGCTCTACCCACTAACTTCCTATGCTTTAGAAGGCATTTGCCCCAACCGTGTTTAAATCCCTGAAGTAGAGTCAGTATTGGTGTTTGAAGTGTAAATTTATCATGGTTTTCCTAGTTTCAATATAGTCCTCTCTCTCTCTCTCTCTCTCTCTCTTTCTCTCTCTCTCTCTCTCTCTCTCTCTCACACACACACACACACACACACGTCTAGGGTTTAGGATTTTAAGAGATACTGGAACTTTACTTGAACAATTATAGTTGAGAAAAAAAATAGCTTTGTCTACTATTTATTTCTCTGGTACATTACCATGTAGATTAGGAGGGAACAATGTTGACTAGTAAATTCCAAGGAAAAAGGCAACAACAAAACTCCAACAATAGAGATTATATTATTAAAATAAACCAAAGAGTGTAAAAGTTAGTCCCCAGTCCATCCTAAATTATATCTTGCTTTGAACAAATTATAAGGCAGACTTTTGCTATTTATATATTTATTTAATTTTATTTAATTTTTTAATACTAGGTTTTGAACTCAGGACGTCACCCTTATTAGGTAAGCTGTCTACTCCCTTCACTCCGTAGAATAGCCTTTGTCATTATGGTTATCCAAGCAAGAAGTCACTGATCACTTTAGAATTATCAAATTTGGCATAAATGTATTGTTGTTTTTCACACAGGATAAAAATGTACATTATCCAGACAATGTACATATTTTAAAAGAGCCCACAAAAATTCATGTCAAAATTTTCTCTCTGTGATTTCCTGAGTCTAATGAGGTGTGCATTGTGTGAGAACATAAACCTATCAATAAATCAATGGAGCAAAAAACAACTTACAATAAGCAGATCTTAAAGAGGAAATAAGACATATGTTCTTTCCTCCGGGTACTGGTGGCTCATGCCTATAAACCTAGCTACTCTGGAGGCTGAGATCTGAGGATCGCAGTGCGAAGCCAGCCCAGGGAAGGGAAGTTTGTGAGATTCTAACATCCAATAAACTATCAACAAAAAGTTGCAAGTGGATGTGTAGCTCAAGTGGTAGAGCACTAGCCTTGAGCAAAAGAAGCTCAGGGAGAGTGCCCAGGCCCTGAGTTCAAGCCCCAGGACCCCCTACCCCCTCCCTGCAAAAAAAAAAAAGTCCTTTCTCATCAAGAGAGACTCAGGCTTAAGAGATGGAGCAAACCTGCCCTCATCTCCAGGGTATCTTTTCCTTCCAAGTTTTTTCCTAAGAGAATGACACAGGGCCAGTTTTGATTTATCTTTGTGACATGCATCCATCTGATAAAACAATTCACTTGGAGCTGAATGTGGTGTAGAAAGCTCTCAAGTCCTCAGGGCACTTTCCCTAAAGCAAGTGTTGCAGATGGCAGACATTGCCAACTCTAGCCCCATCTTAGTTTTTATAATGTTTCTGCTATCTGTGTGCTCTATTTCTCTCTCTCTCTCTGTGTATGTCTCTGTTTCTCTGTCTCTCTCTGTCTCTCTGTCTCTCTCTCACACACAGACACAGACACACACACACAGACACACACAGACACACAGACACACACAGACACAGACACAGACACACACACACAAAACTACACATTGGTAGCTCATGCCTGTCCTCTAATCCTACCTACTCAGGAGGCTGAGATCTGAGAATCAGATTTCAAAATCATCCAGAGCAGGAGAGTTTGTGAGATTCTTTATCATCAATTAACTACTGAACAGCCAGAAGTGGAACTGTGGCCCAGGTGATAGAGCAAAAAGGCTCAGGACAGAGCCCAGATCCTGAGTTCAAGCCTCAGGACCAGCATTTCCCCCTCTCATCTTCCTTCCCACCCCTCCCCCCACCAAAAAAACACAAAAAAGTATTTCCTGAATTTTTAAAATCTTTGCCATATATATTGTAAGGATTTCAACTTATTCTTACATATCTGTGGGAAGGGTAAATGGACTAAGGGTTTCCTGTACTGTTAGTAAAGTAGCAGTCTTTCCCATCCATTCAGGAAACTGGTAACCACTTCTCAGTATCCAACAACTTCATCAGCTTTTCTTAGTAGTACATAATTGCAAAGGTTAGGAACCACTGCCCTCTAGAGAAGGTAGCAGCTCCTGCTTGGTGCATAGTGCATATGACTGCATTATCTGTTTTGTATCTCTTAGGACTTTGGTCCCAAGTTGATTTACTGTTATCATTTTACATGCTTGTCCTGTCTGCCCTGTCTTATCTCTACCTACATCACCCTCTCAAATGTCCAGTGGAACTCTGGTATCAACACTGAACATTGAGCAATTTGGTGAATCTTGGTTGCAACTTGTGTGAGACTGATTTTTTTTTTAATTTGGGGATTGTGTGTGGAGCATCTTTTCTAAGTCCTTAGCAACTTTACATTAAATCCTTAAAAAAAACCCAAACACTTATTAGTTATTTGTTGAGTTACTATATTTTAAAAATAACCTTTACTTACCATATGCATTAGAGTATACATATATAAGCAAAAAGCAAAGTATTAGTGCCACAAGCAATTCAACTGGACACGACTGCCTAGATCCTCCACGTACACACACCTATCCCTTTTAGGTAACTGAGATCATGGTATGTATCATGCTTTTCCAAATGTAGTTACTATGGTTTGAACTCTGCTTCCTTAGCTGACATTCTACCACTTGAATCACTCTGATTTTTGTTGGTTATTCTGGAGACAGGCTCATGGACATTTCTGGTTGAGTTGATTTTGAATTACTATCCACCAGATCTCAGCCACCAGAGTAGCTAAGATTACACTGGTACCCAGTACTTTTTACTTTGTTTTATTTTATTATTTTATTTTTTGTGTGGTGTTATCTCATGGACCCAAAGCAGAATGCACACACTTGAATGGAGTGTGGGGTGATTAGGATAACCATTGATGAGATGCTCTCTTATGTGGAGTTTTCATTTGCCAGATATTTCTTGAGCTTCTGCTATGTACAGACACTTGCATAGGTCACAGGATCATGAAGATGAATGAGACCTGGTGCTCTCCTTCAATTTGGGAAGTGAGTGGATTACAGAGATTATCCAGCTTCTTGTTTTCACATTGGGGCAAAGTAAAGTCTATCATATATTCTTTCCAAGTATAGAATCCAACAGAACCTAACCAGAATGGAAGGCTGGAACTTTTCCAACACAATGAAATTTGTGTTTATTTATGAGTTCTCATGGATAGACTGTCATTTTAACAATTATCTGAAAATTTCATTTCCCCTTAGGGAAGAAACGATCCTAGTAAGTGATAGCCCTAACCTGAAATACTTATCCTCAGGGTTATAGAATTGATACAAATGTTATTTCCTTTTGAAAAGAGCTCAACCGAGCTAGTTCTCTTCCTAAATCTGCTTGTCATATTTTTCTTAAGCAAGCAGAACTCAAGAGACCATAAGGAATCCACACAGTTGCCAACATCCCTTACAAGTTAGACCCTAGGGCCAAGCCACATCTTTCTGGCCTAGCTACTTGTCTCTGTCCAAAATCTACTTTCTAGTTCTGCAAGTTTTTGCTTCATGTGTGACTGTGAGGGAGCTTAGACACTGGTAGTCCCTAAATCATTGACATTATCTCCTTGCTTTTGCATATTTTAGACTTTCTCTATTATGAGGTTCACAATATAAATGGCTCTGGAATAGCTCTAAGAGAGGAAACATTTTTGGCAAAGTAACACTTGCCAAAAACAGTGTACAAAGCTGGTGACCGTAGGTAAATCAAGCAAACAGGCTCCTTCAAATTGTGGTACTTTTCACAAGAGACGGACTTTAAACATATCAAAGTGTATTCAGAAAAGCAGGAAGTAGTGCTGTGGTGCAAGTCATAGAGCACTAGTCTTGAGTACAAAGAGGCTCAGGGACAGCAACCGGGCCCTGAGTTCAATCCTCAGGACTGGCAATAAGTAAATAAATTGTGTGTGTGTGTGTGTGTGTGTGTGTAAGGATACAGCAATTATAATAAGCCCCATAGCATACTACAAGGATGCAAAACTGTATAACCAAATTTATACTGACCAATCAGGTGAGGCAGTTCTGCAGATACAAGGTTTAACTTTTGGTCTGAAGGCTCCACGCGGCACCAATCACTACCCACTTTAACAAGGAAACAAACCACAAACAAACCTTTGATGGTATGATGAACTAAATGCATTGTCTTTCTAGGAAGCTAAACATGAAATACTGTTCCTGATGCATATCTTCTTCAATACTACATTATTTTCCAAAATTCTAAATCTTTCAAGTGATTCCATTAACGTGATTCTATTAACGTGGTGATAGTGATGATAAAAGGATTCGTAGTCACTTGAGTTTTGTTTCCAAAATAACTTCCCACTATCTGCACCGCAGAATCCTGACAGAATTACATGCAAAGCATCTTTCTACTACACTGAGAATGCTCAACGTAAGCTTCTTGTCTTTATTTAAGGTGTCTGTGGCTTTTGCTGTATATATGCCTGTCTTGCCTTTGCCTGAAATAGCTTTGCCTTTTTATTCCACTGTTGTAGAAGCTTTTGTTATATGTATGGCAATAAAGTATGGCAAGTGGTTTATTATAATGGTCTAATTATTTCCCCCAAACAAGTTAATTCACTACCCTTTGGGGTACAAATTGGGAAACAAATAAAATGTAACCTGGAAGACAGAATTGGTGCTATTGCCTAACCATTCTGTTCTCATCCCCACCTGCTTTACCTTGAGCTCCAGTCAAAGGCTACCCAATGCTAGCACATTCCTACTATAAGAAAAGTTTTTCCATTTCCTAACAAATGGGGCAATTGTGATGTCAGGAAAATGAACCCTTAGATATGTATTTTAATATTTTTTTCTTTCATGCATGTGTTTCTAACGCATTTATAAGATTATCTCTTTGTTGCTTTGTAAGTTCCTCCCTCACAGTATAACCCCTGCTTTCACTATATTTGATGTCAGTTAACTTGTGGAGGAGATGGGGAAAAACCAGTTGTTTAAGATATAGGTGGACCTGTTGCAACAATGAGAAGTACAAGTTGTCATGTCCAAAATGAGCTTTACAACGTTGGTGTGGGGGGGGGGGTGAAGGGGGGAAAGAAGAAAGATTGGGATTGGGGGCAGGGGGGAAGCTGGGAAGGGATGCAATGCTTGGTAAGAAATGTATGCATTATCCTGCCCATGTAATTGTAACCCCTCTGTACAGTATGTTCACAAATAAAATAAAATTAAATTAAAAAAAAAGAAAAGTTGTCATTTCTTTCCAAGTGGATCTCTTCCTTTCTGTTAATCTCATGAGAATTGTTTTTCTGAAAAGTTCCTGCTTTGGCCAGGGGGCTTGGCCCTTGTTGATTAAATTATAATTACATCCTATTCCTGTTCTGTTTTAATTAAGATATTCTGTTACAAGTACATTGAATTTTAGTGACATCCTTTTCCTGCTAAGTAAGGCATCCTGTTTTTGTTAATTAAGCCACATCCAGTTGCAAATTGTGAACCTGAGTTGGGTTAATTGCGGCAGAGGGATAAAAAGGGAGCAGCCTAACTGCTCCATGTGCTTGCTTACTTGTTAGATTTGGGTTGGTGGTGTACCTTTCTGTAGAAGTAAGCTTTCCAAGCTCCTTTCCTACACATATCCCCAAATCTGAAGCACACTATTCTTATTTTCTTTTGGCTTTAAATCACTCTTTTTGATTTGGCCTTCTGTCTTCTTACTTTTTGCCTCTCCATGGCTTTGGAAGCAGATTCTTTCCACCTGATCACAATATTCGGAAATACCTACCAGATATATAGGGTTTCTCAGTGTTTGTGAAAATATTTGGGGCATTGTTTGATTCTTCAGCGAGACCTGGGAACACATATCTGGAAGGCAGGAAAGTGGACCACACCATGTGGGTATGGACAAAGTTTATTAAAACATCATATGCTTCCATACAGCATAGGGGCATAGAAAAATGAATCTTCAATCATGGGGCAGTCACAGGACAGAAAGTTAACTTTAAACAGTTTTCTGGGGATGCAGAGAGTTAACAACCTTTAGTCAGTGAGCAGGAAGAGTTAATCGTTGTCAACAAAGGTAAAACAGTTCCATTATGATCAGAAATTATAAAGAGTAAGCAAGGTGCAGGTGAGCTCCCTTAGAAACACAAAAGGGGATAATGAAGCATCCTTCTAGAGACATTGTTCTACAGAGTTATTCAGGGGGAATATGAAAGGGCACATTCCCCATGGTCTTCACCAAGGCAGATCGGTGAAGAGCTTCCTATTCCAGGGTTGTGGAGGAGCGTTCTCCTCATTTGCCAGCATACATAAACCTCACACAACACAGGAATCCTTAGGCAGGGTCATATGAGTCTGTGTCTCCCACAGGGCATGACATGTAACCACAAATATCTTGAACAGACTGAGTACATTAGGATCCAGTCTGAAAAGCCTTTCATTTTAAATTTACAAATCAGTTGTATAAAATGATGAGCTTCATTTGACCATTTTCATACTATATGCTTTCATGCTATATACTTTGATCATATTTACCTTTTATCCTCTTTCTTCCTCCCTCCTTCTGTTTTACCCCCTCCTTCCAAATAGTGCTCCATCTCCTTTCATTATCTTTTTCATGATAAATAGTACTAGATTTTTGCATATAAAAAAATATGTGATCTCTGACTTACTGAATCTGCCTTACTTTTCTTAACATGAACTCCAATTCCATCCATTTTCCTGGTAATGGTGTATTTTTTTCTACTGTGTGGCTAAAATAATACTTGTGTGTATATGTAGCACATTTCTGTGTCTGTTCATCTATTGCTTGTCTTCTAGGCTGATTACGTAACATGGCTATTGTGAGTAATGCTTCGATAAATAGGGATTTGTAGATATCTGAATTGTAAGCTGGCTTTCATTTCTTTAGAAACTCATCCAATATGGTATATGCCAATATGGTAGTTTTACTTTTAGTCTGTTTGAGGAATCTCCATGTTGATTTCCATGGTAACTGCACTAGTTTACCTTTCCACTAACAGTAAAAAATACCTTTTTTATTCTTTTGTCTTTTGTCAGTCAGGACCTGGGCTCTGTTCCCAAGTTTTTTCACTCAAGGCTTATACTCTACCACTTCGAGATACAGAGCCACTTCTGGTTTTCTGATGGTTAATTGGCGATAAGAGTCTTACAGACTTTCCTACGTTGGCTGGCTTTGAACTTTGATCCTCAGATCTCAGCCTCCTGAGTAGCTAGGATTACAGACATGAGCTCCTGACACTCCACAAAGTATACCATTTTCTTTTCCTTTCTTCTCCTCTCCTCTACTTTCCATTCCTTTTTCCTCCTTTCCTCTCTTTACTTTTCTTGAAAAAGATCTAAATTCCTTATTTGAATTGTCAAATGATACAGACTTTAAATGAACTATTCTTCAAATGAGATACACTTATTTACTATTGAAAATGGGTTGAAGGCTCTAAACTATAGTTCTTTACAACAGAAAATTTGTAATGAGGCATTGGAGGCATGGCTCAGTTGGTAGAACATGAGCCAATGTGCAAATCTGTCAGGTACGGAGCTCAAATTCCAGTCTTGGTCCTAAAAAGGAATTGTAATGAGATACAATAGGCTCAAATAAATAAGAACAAGTCTCTCTACTTATTATTCTATTACAAAGCCCAACAATTATAGGATTTGAAGACACAGAATGAATAGTCTCATGTCTGATATATGTACATCTATATGTATATATATATATATATATATATGCATAGATTATGCTTTTCTCTCTTCCATCACAAATGTAGCTTCATTATAATAATATTAAAAATACAGACAAATCTTTTTTTATGACTAAAAGTTGGCAAAGTATCAGACAACTGAGTTTGTTTCTGTACATGTAGAAGTTCTGCTGATAAACCAATGGCTTCTAGATGAATAATGAGATAAATACAAACATAATATAAAATTATTACTTATTCCATACAGCTTGCCAGTTCTGGGCCTTAAACCCCTGGCTTCCTACTCTAACTTGTCTTTCTTGCTTGGATTTCCAGTAAGGATTTCTGTGCTAGGATTACATTTTAAAAGGGGATGACATGGATCCAGCTGCATTGTACTCATAAATTGACATATTGAATTGAAATTCTTCATACAACTACTTAAAGATAACAAAGCAGAAAACAAAAAGTTTATGTGAAGCATTATTTAAAAGTATAAAGTACATTTTTTTCAGTCATGGGGCTTGAACTCTGGGCCTGGGTGCTGTCCATTAGCTCTTCAGCTCAAGGCTAACATTCTACGGCTTGAGCCACAGCACCACTTTCGGTTTTCTGAGTGGTTTATTGGAGATAAGAGTCTAACAGATTTTCCTTCCCCGGGCTGGCTTTGAACCACGATCCTCAGATCTCAACCTCCTGAATAGCTAGAATTACCATGCATAAGCCACTGGTGCCTGGCATAAAGTACATTTTATTTTAGCTGAAATTGAGTTTGTGGAGCCCTTGAATTATATATACATTTATAATGATACACATTGAAAGGATGAGTCTTGGAATTGAAGTGTGCTAGGGTGGTAACCAGTTATGTCTATCTACATGGAGTAAAGATTTGTCAATATCTTAGCAATAACAGGCAATATCATTATTAGAATAGTAATATAACAGAAGCTTTAAATAATCAATTAAAATGACAAAGCTGGAAGTCAGCATCTGTCAAGTCTACCTATTGCTGAAGAAGGTGAACAGCTCAGGTACCATCTCATTTTGTCTACATAGAATCAAATCCATAGCACTGTCTGTGAGGATCTGTTAACGAGTCCACTTCATAAGTGATTAAATAAATCAAGAATTTCACAGAGATGAGATTTGAGTGGCAGCATTTTACAGTTTCTAGATTATTCCACAAAAGGCCAAGGAATTGGATGGCATTTTCCTTAATGTAGATGACAAGGTCTTTGAACTCAGACATGGATTCTTTACTATCTTATCATGATGCTTATTAATGTATATATGTACCATGTGCTTAATACATCTATGTTGTACTGGACATATTTTAGTGATAGATCTGCCTCAATGTTTAAAAATTATTTTCACAGGAGAAATACAACTTAAACAGTATTAGATTTAAGCAGCAAGGTTGGCATTAAGAAAAAAACCTGAATGAGGTTCTAATTCTTCAAGAATGTTGGTAATATTGCCTACCTGGGAACTTTGCCTGAAATCTGTTTGTCACCCTTATCATTGCTGTGTGCATATTGCTGTCTTCTTGCAACGCTACATTGCTAGAAGCTTATCTCCTCAAAGTAATACATTGGCAAGTGAGAGTTTTAAAAACAATTCTACATTCCATGGAATCAAAGACAGTAAGATGATATGAGTTTAGAGAGAAGAGCATCTATTGAGAACCTGAGGTCACTCATGTCTTTGTGGTACCCATGTGTATTAATTTCCAATGGGGTTTCTGCTATTAAATGAAAGAAAGTAAGTATATCGGATCCAGGATATTTACTACAAGTAAAAAGACTGCACAATTTAGAAGAAAAGACTGGTGTGCGGAAAAGGAAGCCAACTGGATAGATTCCACAGTGAAGTTGGCATGTCATTTATTACAGTATCTGCTCCTAAAGTCAAAGGGAATTTTGGTTTTGACTTAGATTTCCATGTCTCTTTGCCACAAGAAGATGATTTGAGGCTTCTCTGATGACTGCAGAATGTGGGCATTGCCAATGGAAGGTACAGGGAGAATTGGTGAAGTATTTCTTGAGTGTTGGATTACTGTGTGTTTGAGTCAACAACTGTATAAGGTCCATAATATAAGCTGCTTTGTTTATATTATGCTTTGTTTAACTTAACATTGTTCTTTGGAGCCCAGAGATTTAAGTTGGAACAATATCAAGGTGGTCATTATGATTGAAAAGACAGACAGACACACATATGCACACTCAATTCTTAAAGATCCTTATGTGCATACAATGAACCTTGATCAGATTCATCCCTTCCATCACTCTCTCATCCTCTCTTTCCTTTCCCAGCCAACTTCAACAAGATTCCTGGTTCTATTTTCACATGTGGACATTTTTATATATATTATATTATGTGTAAGATAATATATATTATATATAATATGGTATATATTATATAATTCGCATATATAAAATATATGCAATATATATTTTATTTTTATTATAATTACATATTTTAATTTTAATTATATTATTTACACGACTCTATGTTATATATTATTAAAATTATATATTATATATTAATATGTTATACATACATGATATATAATTGTATATAATATAATGTTATATAATATAGTATAATATATAATGTATATAATATATGTAATATATAATACATAATATATTTAACCTCTTTGCCTTCCACATTCCTACTAGTACCTCCCCCTTTGACCTATTTTCAATTTCATCATTCACATTTCTTTAGCATTGGCTAATTATTCAAAAGTGTTTCACCTTGGTATTTTACATACGCACATCTATATTTGAATCAGATTCACTCCCTCACTTATTATTCCATTCCTCCACCCCCTCACCACCCTCAATTATTCAACAGCTTACACCTGGGTTTCATTTTGCTATTTTTTCTTAGGTCTAAAGGTACAACTTGAATTTAGTTCCTGCTCCTTTCGCTCATTGGCTAGCACTCTATCAACAGAGCCACACCTCCTTCTGCTAGTTTCACCCACAGATTCAATCTGTTTCAGCATGCTGTGTCTCCACATTGCTATATCTTTCCATATTTATTCCCACTGTTAATTTAGGCTATACTAGTGCTGCAACAACGATTTTTCTATAGCATCAATGTTATTAGGTGTGTTGCACTATTTAATGTTCATTCATCCACAGCTCTACAGCTTTTAGAATAAAGCTCGAAATTGCTGAGCATACAGGTTGCATGGCTCTTTAGGAACTGATAATGTTTAAGCTAGTCAGTTTATTTAGATATATGGAGCTACCTATAGCATATTAATGTTGCCACTCAACTTTAAATCTGCAGCTATTGACTTGTTTACAAGGTTAAGACATTGCTGAGGAAAATGGGAAGAATCAATGAGAATTTATAACAAATAGGAATATTCCTATGCCCATCTAACTAGTCATATATTAGGTACATTACAGACTCTCCTTTTGCAAAACAGTTGCGTGTTATCTACAGTCTTTGGACTTCAAAGAAGATCAGTTATCATGTGAGTTGAATGTGTGCGATATGTGTATATATATATATATATATTTCTTAGTGTTCATCATGGTGTAAATATAAACTGATGTTGGGGAAGCAAAGGAAAAGAGCTATCGAGAGATAAAGGGCCAACAAGAGTGAAGAATTGTGGGTGGGAACAGCAAACTGTACAACCCAGATGCTGTTCCCCTTTGAGCTTTAAACAAAGCCAAGTACATTGTCAATATGTTGCAAGTATTGCATATCCTAAGGAACAAATTATTACTTGCACTATGTGAATTTGCATGGCCTTATAATAGTTTTCTGTTCCCTAGGGTGGTGTCTTAGGGAAAGAAATTGCCTTTAAGTCTGTTATCCGCAACCTAGATCTTTAGCTTATGCTAAATAATAACTAGATCATTTGAGGTTTATCTTGAGCAATGTCCAGATTTTCTTTCTGTTCCTGAAGCATTTTCGATGTATAAACATAGTTTAGAATAATAACGATGAATCCTTTAATTATTTTTGGAGTGACCCATTTTGGTTTGACCACTAAGATGGTTACTCATTTGTCATGAATAGACTTTTAGATGACTACAGTTGAAGGAGGACATAACTCTAAGCACATTTTAAAACTATTTTGGGGGCTGGGAAGTTGCCTCAGTGGTAGAGTGCTTGCCTTGCATGCATGAGGCCCTGGGTTTGATTCCTCAGCAACACATAAACAGAAAAAAGCCAGAAGTGGTACTGTGGCTCAAGTGATAGGGCACTGCTCTGAGCTGAAGAGCTGAGGGACACTGCCCAGTCCCAGAATTCAGCCCAAACAACCCACAAAAACAAAAAACAAAACCTATTTTTTTGCAACAAAATAAAATTGAGTTGTTCCTTGGTTAACCAGTAGTTCTACTTTCAAGAAGATTAATCATAATCAACCACCATAGTGACTATTTCAGAAATGCCATTTTAATATTGTTATGAATCGAACAGTTCAACTTAAACAGAAGGTTGTCAGGTATTTCTCAATTGTTGTGTTAGGCAGATGGTCACAAAGTAATCCTTATAACTCTCTTTTGCAGGTTTAATAAGATTTTTCTTTGGAGATTTTAAAGTCTTTGCTAAGCAACACATACACAGAAATGAGAAAAATAAGTAGGAAAAACTCTTTTATGAGGCAGATAAGTAGAAGAAAAACCATATCAGTCAATTGAATTTCTTTTTTTTTTCTGCCAATTTTCAGAAATTGAGACAAAAGTGCTTTTTTTTTTTAAGTTCAGTGCCCTGAAATCTAACCAATAGGGACTCTCTTGTGAAAGAAAGAAATTAAAGTTCAGAGCCAAGGCATCTCCACCCTATTCCTTTCCATCCTCACCCATTAATAAATGACTCCAAGGCTGATTTTACAAAAGCACTTGAGCAACTGCAACTGTCATTCTTTGCAATGGGAGTGTCTTTGAGTGTCTCAGGAATGACCCAGAGATGCTGAGCCTCTATAATTAGGATTTATATGTCAACAGCAGAGATCATGTAATCTCTGTTCAAATCACATCAGACTGAGGCTCTTTCAGAAACATTCCAAAATGTTTATATCATCCTGTGCTTAGTTGAAATACATAGACTGATGGGTACACATGCACAAACACACACAGCTTATGCCCTCGAACAACCATAGAGAATATTTCTGATACCAGGTAATATTTCAGATCATATTTCAAAAATAGTTATCTCTATTTTCTCTAAATGTCTGAGGAAATTCTGAAAAAAAATGTTGAAAGCTGGGCACTGGATGTTCACACTTGTAATCCTAGGCCACTCAGAAGGCTGAGATCTGAGGATCAAGGTTTGAAGACACCCAATCCTAGGCCACTCAGAAGGCTGAGATCTGAGGATCAAGGTTTGAAGACACCCAGGGCAGAAAAATTTTTGAGAGTCTTTTCTGTAATTAAGCAGGAAAAAGGCAGAAGTGGAGATGTGGCTTGAGTGGTAGAATGCCATACTCAAGCCAAAAGCCAAACAAGAACTTGAGGCCTTGAGTTCAGGCCCTAGTACCAATACACACACACACACACACACACACACACACACACACACACACACACGATGTAGACCTTATTCTTTGAAAAAGCAAACTATTAATAAAACTTCTGATGGCTTGTTCAATTCCAGTCACCAGATTCTATTAAACTTATTTGTACATAATGAGTATGAAGTTGTGGAGAATGAGTATGGGCTTTGTCTTTTTTTTAGTTTTAAAAGTTTTAAACAATATCACTTTCTTGGGTGTTTGTTTCTTTACAATGTGTGTAAGATGTATAGTTAACCCAAGATACAACTTTTCCCCTTATTTCTTTTGGCAGAGAATCAATGGAGAAAAAAATCAAATCTTAAAAATGTGGCCTGTATATAATAACAAAGACAGCATGGTACTGGCACAAAAACAGTCCGAAGACCAATGGAATAGAATAGAAGATCCAGAAATAAATCCACAGGCCTACAGCCAGCTGATATTTGACAAAAGAGCCAAAGACATACAGTGGAAGAAACACAGCCTTTTCAACCACTGGTGCTGGGAAAACTGGGCAGCCACATGCAGAAAACTAAAAGTGGACCCCAGCCTATCACCATGCACCAACATCAACTCAAAATGGATTAAAGACCTTAACATTAAACCTGAATCTCTGAAACTACTGCAGGACAGAGTAGGAGA
>NW_012267356.1:1663805-1688555 GCF_000151885.1 Dipodomys ordii
ATGGAATATTATGCAGCCATTAGAAATGACAAAATAATGGCATTTGCAGGGAAATGGATGGAGCTAGAAGGAATCATGTTGAGCGAGGTAAGCCAAGAGCAAAGAGACAAACTGTACATGGTCTCCCTGATAAGTGGATGTTAAATCCAAAATGTTAGGTGATATGACAAAATTAACAGGACTTAAGAAACAAAGAACTTCCACTCATCTGGTCGAACTACTACTAAATATCCCCATGCTGCTGATCACATGTATGGTGTATATGTGTATACTTTTATATGTTATAGACAGTAATAGACAATTTGCTCCAGGAAAGTTAGAATGAGCTTCTTACTTTAAATGAGCACCATTATTCCACAATACTGTGAAATGTGGGAAATTATGTAATCACTTAAGTACAATTAAAAAAAAAACACCAGAAAACTAGAAGTGGCGCTATGGCTCAAGGGGTAGAGCATGAGCCTTGAGCTGAATTGTTCAGGGACAGCTCCCAGGCCTAGAGCTCAAGCCCCACGACTGACAAAAAAGAAAAAAAAAGAGAGATCTTTCATGCGATTGTTTCTAACATATTTATAAGATTATGTCTTTGTTGCCTTTTATGTCCCTCCCCCATGGTATAACCCCTGCTTTCACTATATGTGATGTTGGTATATGTGGAGGGGAAGGAAATAAACAAATTGTTTAAACAGGGATACAGGAACCCATTGCAACAATGAGATGTACAAGTCATTATGTTGAAAAATGAACTTTACAACTTTGGTGGGGGCAGGGGAGAAGGAGAAGATACCAAGGGATGGGAAGGGGAAACAAAGCAAGAGGCTACAATGCTTGATAAGAAATGTGCTCATTATTTTACCCATGTAATTGTAACCCTCTGTACAGTATTTTTATAATAAAATATATAAAAAATGTGGCCTGTAAATTCAAAATTAGAGTTATCTTTATGTATAAAACTGGTATTTCCAGATTCCAGCCACTTACAGAGATGAGTTGTGAAGCAATGGACAAAATGACTTAAAAATTAGCCGATTGTGTTCTAGCAATAGAAATTTACCCCCACACATAATTGTAAATGTACATTGAGTTTTTTTCCCGTTTGTATCTTCAGACTGTCTTTTAAAATGAATGCTTAATTAGTAACCATTTTAAATCTCATTATTTCTTCCTCAAAGTCCATAATTGTGAAATTGATACATATTTTCTCACTTCAAATGCTCATTTAGTTAAGCATTTTTAAATAGGAATAACACTTTGTATATGGAGATTTCAAACTGCCCACAATTGATGTCATTCTTCCATTTAATCACCATGCCTTGCAAATTTAAAAATTGTCCTGCAATTTTCTTCACTGATGATAGAAGGCAGTGTGAATCAGAGCCCTGGGGAGGGGACTAATGTTGGTACAGATAGATAAGTATAATGCAGCACAGAATTGTAAAGCATTTTTTTTGTCAGTTATAGGGCTTGAACTCAGGGCCTGGTGCTGTCCTGGAGCTTTTTCACTTGAGGCTAGCACTCTACCACTGTGAGCCACAGCTCTACTTCTGATTTTCTGGTGGTTAACTGGTGATAAGAATCTCATAGACTTTCCTGCCTGGGCTTGTCACATTCAAATTTGCTTTTGAGGTTTATAGCTTATATGACTATAAGGCATGTCTTTGTTGATTACTTCATTTTTATTGTCTTCCCCTTCCAGTAAAATATTAACATCACAAGAGAAGAATTATATTTCTCATTAGTCTTTTAAAATTTTTCTTGTTTTATTTTATTGTAAAAATACTGTACAGCGTACAGCTGGGCACCGGTGGCTCACGCCTGTAATCCTAGCTACTCAGGAGGCTGAGATCTGAGGATCATGGTTCAAAGCCAGCCTGGGTAGGAAAGTCCATGAGACTCTTATCTCCAAAAAAACACTAGAAAACCAGAAGTGGCTCAAGCAATAGAGTGCTCGCCCTTGAGCTAAAGAGCTGATGGACAGCACCCAGGCCCAGAGTTCAAGCCCCACAACCAACAAAATAAAAAATTAAAAATACCGTACAGAGGAGTTACAGTTACATGAGCAAGGTAATGAGTACATTTCCTACCGAGCATTGTTGCCTTCTCTTTTGTTTTTCCCTTTCCATCCCTTACCTCCCACCTCCACAACTACCCCCCCATTGAAGTTGTAAAGTTCATTTTCAACATAGTGTCTTGTACATTTCATTGATACAATGGGTCAACCTGTATTATCCCTGTTTAGGCATTTTGTTTTTTCCCTTCCCCTCCCAAATTAGAGAAGTGTATATATAGAGATATAGGGCACTGGAATCAAATACAGTAAAATCAGGGGTGTGGGTGAGGAACATACCAAGAAACAAAAAAAAATCATTATAAATACATTAGAAACAATAGCAAGAATGAAAAAAAATTTGTGTCCCTATCTTGGGAATCATTTCACTTAACAACATCTTATATGGCCATATGTACATAGCTTTTGACCATTTCTGCTTGTCCTAGACATGTACTAGTTTTTGCAAATAAAGGAAACCATGGGAACTATGCTTCTTTGGGCCTGGCTTACTTCACTTAATATAATTTTTTCCTAGTCTTTCCATTTCCTAACAAATAGGGCGATGTCATTCTTTCTGATGGAGGCATAGAATTCCATTGTGTGTGTGTGTATGTGTGTACATACATACCACATTTTCTTGATCCATTCATCTACTGAGGGGCATCTGGGTTGGTTCCTTATCTTAGCTTTGGTAAATAATGCTGCAATAAACATAGTTGTGCTGGTAAGCTTAGTATGGCCTTGTTTGTGGTTGTTTGGGTAAATGCCTAAAAGTGGGATTGCTGGGTATAGGGGAGCTCTATGTGGAGTCTTTTGAGGAACCTCCACACTGCTTTCCAAAGTGGTTGAACAATTTTACACTCCCACCAACAATGCAGTAGGGTTCCCTTCTTGTGGCATCCCCTCCAGCATCTGTTGTTATTAGAGTTCTTGATTATAGCCATTCTAACTAGGGTGAGGTAGAATCTCAATGTTGTTTAGATTTGCATTTATTGTATGGCTACAGAGTTGAGAATTTCTGCATGTGTCTATTGGACATTCTGATTTCCTCTTCAAAGAAGTTTCTTCTTAAGTCTTTAGCCCACTTATTTATTGGGCAGCTGTTTCAACCTCATTCTTTAATGAAATAGAAGAAGCAATCCAAAAAATCATATGGAACAATAAAAGACCCTGTATAGCAAAAATGGTCCTTAACCGAAAGAACAGTGCTGGTAGAATATCAATACCAAATTTCAAACTCTACTACAAAGCCATAGTAAGCAAATCAGCTTGGTACTGGCAAGTACTGAGGACCATTGGAATAGAACCGAAAATCCAGAAATGAACCCACAGACTTATTGGGAGCTAAAAAAAATAGAATGGGAGGAAGACGGCCTCTTCAGTAAATGGTTCTCGCAAAATTGGTTAATCACCTTAGAAAACTAAAGCTAGATCCTTATATATCACCTTGCACCAGAATCAACTCCAACTGGATCAAAGACCTCGGAGTCAAAGCAGACACTCTGAAAACATTTCAGGAAGGAACAGGAGAAACCCTAGGTCTCTTATTAGTTTTTATGGGCCCAAGACCCAGAACAAATGCCTGTTATCTGGTGGTTGCACGGAAATACTTATTGAATGAAGGGACTAGTGTATGAATGAAAGAATAAGGGTATATGCAATCTGGTATGAAATTTCTCACACTAGGGTAGGGAGAGTATGAAGGTAGTGGTGGTATTTCAGCAGTCATCTTGCATTTACTAGGTAGATAAGAGAGGAAAACATGCCAGGTATATGCCATGTATATGTTCACTGGAGGAAATAAAAACCCTCTGTGTTTGAGAATTGAGAGTCATACTAAGTTTAGCTAATGGAGAACATGTATCAAAGAATGACTTAAGTGACATCATAGAAGAAATGGAGGGAAAGAATGAATTGGGGTATACAATGATATATCAGTCTATAGAAATAAATATTTTACCAAGTTAATTAAGTTTCAGGTGATACCGTCAGTTGTAATGTTAATAGGCTATGATTTAATAGTGTCACTGTCCTCATTTATCATGTAGTACATTTTTTTAGATCTTGTCCAAATTCCTCTATCAATAAAGTCAAATCCTTTCTTTTCAAAGGAGCCAACAAAATTGATGCATAGTCTCTCTCTTAGGGAGGCCTGCCTGCCAATATACTTTTGTATCTACCTTGTCCTTTGCTTTATATGAGATTGCAGTGTGGAACCTTGAACTTGGGCTCTGATTTGTAGACACCTGTACTCATTGCCTTATTCATGTAACTGTAACCCCTCTGTACAGCATCTTTACAATAAATAAAAAATTAAAAAAAGAATATCACCAACCAAAAAGTAATCTTCCTTAAAGCATATATCCATATCCAGGTTAACATTTGACTGGGTGAACCATGAGCACCTAGGGGAAGAGGGTTCAGGCATGGTCCTGACGCAATCCCATATAAAGAAAAGGACAATGTAGATGCAAAAGGTATCTTGGAGGTTAGGATTCTCCTCTGAGTGACAGAGACTTATTAGTCCTCAAACCAGTTTAAACTAGATTTTCTCATAATTAATCTTCCCTATCACGAAAAGTTATATATATATATATATACACATAAATATATATTCTGTGTGTGTGTGTGTGTGTGTGTGTGTGTGTGTGTGTGTGTGTGTGTGTGTATGTATGTATCTTGAACTCAGGATCTGGGCACAATCCCTGAGAATTTTTTTTCCTCAAGAAGCTAGCACTCTGCTACTTGATCCATCTCTTTATTTCTGGGTTTCTAGGGGGTTAACTGGTGAGAAGAGTTTCTTAGACATTCCTGCCTGAGTTAGCTTTGATTTGTGATCCTCAGATCTTAGCCTTCTGCTTCTGTTTTGATTACTATGGGTTTGTAGTAGAGTTTGAAATTTGGTATTGATATTCCTCCAGCACTGTTCTTTCTGTTAAGGATTGTTTTTGCTATTCAGGATCTTTTATTATTCCATGTGAAATTTTGGATTGCTTCCTCTATTTCATTGAAGAATGAGGTTGAATCAACTGCCCAATAAATAAGTGGACTAAAGACTTAAAGAGAAACCTCTCTGAAGAGGAAGTCAGAATGTCCAATAGACACATGAAGAAATACTCAACCCTCTAGCCATAAAAGAAATGCAAATCAAAACAACATTGAGATTCTACCTCACCCCAGTTAGAATGGCTATAATCAAGACCTATAGTAACAACAGATGCTGGAGGGGATGTGGACAGAAGGAATCCTACTGCATTGTTGGTGGGAATGTAAACTTGCTCAACCACTTTGGAAAGCAGTATAGAGGTTCCTCAAAAGACTCCACATATAGCTCCCCTATGACCCAGCAATCCCACTTTTGGGCATTTACCCAAACAATCACAAATTAAGGCTACCAGCACAACTATGTTTAGCACAGCATTATTTACCAAAGCTAAGATAGGGAACCAACCCAGATGCCCCTCAGTAGATGAATGGATCAAGAAAATGTGGTATGTATGTACACACACACACACACACACACACACATACAATGGAATTCCATGCCTCCATCAGAAAGAATGACATCACCCCATTTGTTAGGAAATGGAAAGACTTGGAATAAATTATATTAAGTAAAGTAAGCCAGGCCCAAAGAAGCATAGTTCCCATAGTTTCTTTTATTTGCAAAATCTAGTACATGTCTAGGACAAGCAGAAATAGTCAAAAGCTATGTACATATGGCCATATAAGATGTTGTTAAGTGTAATGAACCCCAAGATAGGGACACAAATATATTTTTTTCTATCTTGCTATTGTTTCTAATGTATTTATAATGTACTATATGGTTTTTTTGTTTCTTGTATGTTCCTCACCCAAGTCTAACCCCTGTTTTTACTGTATTTGATTCCGGTGCCCTGCATCTTCTCTAATTTGGGAGGGGAAGAGAAAAAACAAAATGCCTAAATAGGGATACAGGTTGATCGATTGTATTAATGAGATGTTCAAGACAACTTCAGTGGGGGGGGGTAGTTGTGGAGGTGGGAGGGAAGGGATGGAAAGGGAAAAACAAAAGAGAAGGCAACAATGCTCGATAGGAAATGTACTCATTACCTTGCTCATGTAACTGTAACTCCTCTGTACAGGTATTTTTTATTTTGTTGGTTGTGGGGCTTGAACTCTGGGCCTGGGTGCTGTCCATCAGCTCTTCAGCTCAAGGGCGAGCACTCTATTGCTTGAGCCAATTCCAGTTTCTAGTGTTTTTGTTTTTTTTTTGGAGATAAGAGTCTCATGGACTTTCCTACCTGGGTTGGCTTTGAACCATGATCCTCAGATCTCAGCCTCCTGAGTAGCTAAGATTACAGGCGTGAGCCACCGGTGCCCAGCTATATGCTGTACAGTGTTTTTACAATAAAAAATACAAGAAAAATTAAAAAGACTAATGAGAAATATAATTCTTCTCTTGTGATGTTAATATTTTACTGGAAGGGGAAGACAATAAAAATGAAGTAATCAACAAAGACATGCCTTATAGTCATATAAGCTATAAACTTCAAAAGCAAATTTGAATGTGACAAGCCCAGGCAGGAAAGTCTATGAGATTCTTACCACCAGTTAACCACCAGAAAATCAGAAGTAGAGCTGTGTCACTTGAGTACTAGTCTCAAGTGAAAAAGCTCCAGGACAGCACCAGGCCCTGAGTTCAAGCCCTATAACTGACAAAAAAATGCTTTACAATTCTGTGCTGCATTATACTTATCTATCTGTACCAACATTAGTCCCCTCCCCAGGGCTCTGATTCACACTGCCTTCTATCATCAGTGAAGAAAATTGCAGGACAATTTTTAAATTCACAATTTTTAAATTTGCAAGGCATGGTGATTAAATGAAAGAATGACATTAATTATGGGCAGTTTGAAATCTCCATATACAAAGTGTTATTCCTATTTAAAAATGCTTAATTAAATGAGCATTTGAAGTGAGAAAATATGTATCAATTTCACAATTATGGACTTTGAGGAAGAAATAATGAGATTTAAAATGGTTGCTAATTAAGCATTCATTTTAAAAGTCTGAAGATACAAACGGGAAAAAAACTCAATGTACATTTACAATTATGTGTGGGGGTAAATTTCTATTGCTAGAACACAATTGGCTAATTTTTAAGTCATTTGGTCCATTGCTTCATAACTCATCTATGTAACTGGCTAGAATCTGGAAATACCAGTTTTATACTTAAAGACAGCTCTAATTTTGAAGTTACAGGCCACATTTTTAAGATTTGATTTTTTTCTCCACTGATTCTCTTCCATAAGAAATAAGGGGAAAAGTTGTGTCTTAGGTTAACTATACAGCTTACACAAATTGTAAAGAAACAAACACCCAAAAGAATGATATTATTTAAAACTTTTAAAATTACAAAAAGACAAAGCCCATCCTCATTCTCCACAACTTCATACTCATTATGTACAAATAAGTTTAATAGAATCTGGTGATTGGAATTGAACAAGTTTTAGAAGTTTTATTAATAGTTTGCTTTTTCAGAGAATAAGGTCTACATCGTGTGTGTGTGTGTGTGTGTGTGTGTGTGTATTGGTACTAGGGCTTGAACTCAAGGCCTCAAGCTCTTGTCTGGCTTTTGCCTTGAGGATGGCTTTCTACCACTCAAGCCACATCTCTACTTCTGCCTTTTTCCTGCTTAATTACACAAAAGACTCTCTAAAAGTTTTCTGCCCTGGGTGACTTCAAACCTTAATCCTCAGATCTCAGCCTTCTGAGTGGCCTAGGATTACAAGTGTGAACATCCAGTGCCCAGCTTTCTACATTTTTTTTTCAGAATTTCCTCAGACATTTAGAGAAAATAGAGATAAATATTTTTGAAATATGATCTGAAATATTACCTGTTATCAGAGTATTCTCTATGGTTGTTCGAGGGCATAAACTGTGTGTGTTTGTGCATGTGTACCCATCAGTCTATGTATTTCAACTAAGAGCACGGGATGATATAAACATCCCTCTGGTTCCTTTTAGCACTTGGTATTTTTGAGATAAGGTTTTGCTTTCTGTCTAGCTATGTACTTGGAATTTTGATTTTTTTTTTAACCATTCACGTCCCACCATAGCTGGGATGACCGGTTTATAGCACTACACTCACCTTCTTTCTTTGTGATGAAGCCTCACAGGCTTTTATGTCTAGGTTGCCCTGGATCTATAGTCCTCCAAGTCTCTAGGATTATAGTCATCATCCACTGGCTTATTTTTAAACTTTTTGTTCTATGTCTTCTATTTTTATTTTTCAGAGCATGTTTTCTTTTATTTACAATGCAACTTTAATGAGGCAACATTTCCATTGCCATAAAGAAATCATTCCCAGAGATAATATAAGAAATAATTTGGGTTTGCAAAGTATGCTGCAAAGTATACATGATCCACTTCTTTCAAACAAAGCATTATAACTAATCATAGAAACTATTACAATTCACAGAAGCGTTTTCCCTTACATGCTTCTGAATGTGATGTGACTATTTTTGAAATACTGAATTGAAACAGAAAAGAAAAAAAGAAACAAATTGTGACAGATCACCCAGGAATATTTTAGTAACAATTTCAAAAGAGATTCTGATAAAATTGGGAAGTGGATCCCTATTAAATCCTATGATTACCAGAGTTCGTTTCCAGTTGGCAACACAAGCTTTTCGGAGCTCAAGTTGAGTAGCACAGCCTTCCATAGGACTTGTGTTCAACAAAGGTTGACAATAGTTACTATAAGCATACGCTTCAAATGTCTGCTGGTTACTTGATGCCAGCATTCCACATGACTGTGGGAAATGCAATGAAATACAAGGCAGCTTTTCCCGAGTATCATCATAATAGTGTCTCAGCTGCCACCAGTACATCAGGCCTTAGTCTTGGTAGATGGCTCTGTCTCAACACATTTCAGGACTTCCCATGATACTGTCAGGGAATGTTACCAAAGAGAAGTCAAACTTCTGACTTGTTCAAGATATCATTTTGGGGGATTCTGTGTAGGTATAAACTTACAAATAGAATTTAGTGAAAAATTGCTTATTCATCTTCTTAACTCAACAGAGTTGAAAACTATGGCTTTGAGCCCCAGTCCCATAGTGTTAACAGCTCTGCTATGTGCTCTACACCCTGGGAACATCATGTACACCACCTGAGTGTTCCTCTAACCATCTCAGCTTCTACAAAATGCATGCATGAATTCTTGCTTAATCAAAGCAGAAAAAGTAGCAAGGCAGGGAGGAGCTAACAGCATGTTTGGCATAAAGATGGTCTCTTGGTAGGTAGGACCAAGATTTAAGAATTAAAAGCTAGCTGTATAAGCTGTACTACATGCCTAAAAAATGATGGGAGGCTATCAGTTTAGATCTATAACAATTTCTGATTAAAACTACTCAAATCTTAAAATTCTTCAGTGTCTTCTGATCTCATATCATAGACCTTACCTTAGCTGCCTATACAAACCTGACCTATTCCATACCTACCTTTCCTCTAAGGTAAGGGCTCTCTGTCCTACCCATGTACTTCCCATAGCCTAGAATAATGAATTATTCTTCCTTGAATATATGGTGCATTCATGACTTCATCATTTCATAGCTCCTGAATTGTATAGGACATGGTCTATATTCAGTGACCTCTTGATTTGATAAAAATCCCATTCATCTCCCAAGACACATTTTTAAAAGAGATTATTTACTGTTATTGAAAAGGTGATATACAGGGAGATTATGGTTACATAAATCAGATAAAGAGTAAATTTCTTTTTGAACAATATCACTCCTTCCCTTGCTTTCTCCCAGTTTTTCCCTCCTGTCCCCATCAACAACTTGTACAGTTCTTGTTTATTGTTGTGAAAGGAGTGTTTTGTGCTGGGAGGTACCATTCACATACTGATTTCACAGCACTTACCCTATTGTGTGCTGAAGGTACAGAGTTGAATTTTTAATCCTACTACTTAGGCAAATATCTGGTATAGTTAGCATTCACAGCCTTTTACAAAAAAAATAAGGAATTATAGTCAGATAGGGCTACTGAATTGAAATCAAATGTGAAATAAGTGTGGCTTATTATACAATATAGAGGAATTCACACTAATTTTTATATTACTGCATTCTGTATTTTCCCATATTGAAAATATTGATGCTTGCATACCTAGCTAGCAGCTAACCTTCCAATAACAAGACTTTATCCATAGGAAAGAAATAATTATTTGACCAGTGTTAGGAAAATACATTATTTGTGTATTGAGCGTTGCCTCCCAAACAAACAAAAAATTTTCAGGACAAGTTTGGCCTTGAATTTCTTCCAAATCTCAGCTACCCAAAATAAGGAAGACTGTGAACATATATCATTGACACCCACCTGAAGATGTGGAGAGTCAGTCTTAAGTTTTAGACATGGTAGATCAAAATACTAAGCTATTCTGCTTTGTGCATTTCTTTCTATAGCATTTGTGACAATACTTAAGTTATATAGCTATTCAATAAATGTCCGTAGGACCTGTTAATAAATAAGTGACTGTTAAATAGGTCTTTCTAAATGACACATGTTAAGACACAGCACATTTTTTTCTTCTTGTTTGGCAAGTGGAAGCTGCAGCTGGTCAGGAGCTGACAGATGTGTGAACTACACATAAGTATCAAATATCTGGACACAGTTGGGAGCAGGCTGTTCTGTATGTCAGATGACCAGTGTGAATGGATTAGGCACTGGCAGTTTAGAAATTGTGATTCTTTTTCCTCATAGTCCTGTCTGACAGGCCAAACAACCCACCATGGAATTAAAAGCCAGTGAAGTTACTCACATGAATTAGACACTCATTTCTGTATATGATGAAAACACTAAGTTGTAGTTAATTTGTTCGTTTATGTTAGTAAATCTTACATAAAGACAGAGAGATCTTTCCTTGTGCATTGTATAAAATAATAAATGCACAGTGAATTCAAAACTGAAACCAGCCTAATGACTACTCCGGAGCTTATTAATTTTACTTCAGGCTGCAGAATCAAACTTCGTCTGAGTAACTTAGTCATATAGCAAATTACAAATAGGAAAAGAGAAAGAGAAACAGAGGCAGAGAGACAGAGGCAGAGAGACAGGAAGATGGAGGTGGCAAAGATCCAAGCATGTGCTCAGCGAGAGAGAAGGGCAGTTGAGATGAAATGTGACAAGAGAGGTTTAAACAGCTGAGGGATGCATCAAACTAGAGCCAAGGCAAAGTCGCTTCTTGACAGGAGATTGCAGACAAACTTCTGTGTGTCCAGCCTCTCAGGGCTTGTCTCAATGATCAGTGTTTTGGTTCAAAGGTAGTGTTCCCAGAGTGCTGCCTCCAGAAACTGACAGTTGTGATAATACTGCTTTATCTACACACATGTAGGCGATGTGACATTTTTCAGATAGAATAGCAAAGGTGAAACATTAATCATGCAGTTATATATTTGGAGTGTGTGGCTTCGGTAAGAAGCTAATGACTTTCGCTGTGGTCAAATTAAGTTTAAATTAAGTCTTAAAAGTTTAAGATGATTGAAAACTAAGGTAGATATGTCTCAAAAACAAAATTCCTCTGTAGGCTCATTTCCTGAGACTTCAAGTCAAAGGTAAGGATTAGAGAGGTGGGTTGAGTTTCAAGACAGGGAAATAGATTTGCAGCTGGAAATGCTTGAGCGATAAGTTCAAACCTGATCCAGTTCACATGCAGGCTGACTAATGAAGCGTGGTCATGTTCTGGATGTTGCAGAAATATCCAGCCACACAGATTTTCAAAAGTTCCTTTTGCTTAGGCCCCTGGGAGTTGAAGTCTGAACTCCTCATTTTATTTTAAACTTTGCAGCAATGCCTATACTATGCTTTATGGTCCAATGAGACTTGGTCTAACTAATCCAGCTTGAATAATAAATCTTGGGGAACTCAGTAAAGGAGCTGAATTGAGATACACAAGTATAAAGGTCACTACTTTGCAGTTATTCAAGTTTTGCCTCTGGGTCAACCTAGAACCTAGGTTGCATGGTTAAATAGAGCCTATTCCTATTTCAACTCTCCTGCTTTTTACCTCTATAACTTGGGGGCAGTCATTTAACTCTTCTGAGCTTCTTTCTTCCCCTTCTATAAAATAAGAATAGAAAGAAGATTAACATGCTACCAAAAGTCCACCTAATTATCATCATTTCTATATGAGTTTAGAGGAAGCTATTTAAAAAGTGTGTTATAAACCTGAGTACAGCTTGCAAATACTAATAGGTATTAATTATAAATGATTTCCTGAAGCTAAATATTTTTCATTAAATATTTTCAGTTTTTAGTTTTCAGTGAGGGGCATGAAAAATGCATGCACATTTAAATATGCAAAGGGCTTTTCTGTAAGAATAGATTAGACAGCTCAAAAGCTTCCCTCTGGCCTACATGTTTCCTTGCGTATATCTCTCTTGCATGGCAGTTGCTGTTTCCTTTCAGGAATTGGAACAGCATAAGTTTTCAGTTAATTGAAGTCAGCAAAACTTACCAAATTTTTTTTTCACTCTTTGGACATAGCTGTTTGGTGGTCATTGCTTGTCTTCTGTACAATGCATATTTCAATCTCTGTTAACAAGAACATAACGTAAGACCCAGTTAAAAGTTGGAATGATATTGAAAAGCTAGGGGTTATATAGTTGTAATTTCTGTCCACTCTGATTACATTTTCTTAATGATATGTTCAGATAAATATTGAAATTAAAGAATGGTAGGAATCATAGAAAAATGGAAACCTTTTAACTGCTTTAGTAAAGAGAATCATATGTAGGTAGAGTTTTTCACTTGAAGGCAGCTACTTTTTAAAAAAAAATAAGATATAAAAGAGCGGCCTCATTCAATAAGTCAGTTTATGAGCTAGGCGCCAGTGAATCACACCTGTAATCCTATCTACTCAGGAGGCTGAGATCTGAGGATCAGGGTTCAAAGCCAGCCTGGACAGGAAAGTTCTTGAGACTTTTATTTCAATTAACCACCAGAAAACTGGAAGTGGCACTGTGGTTCACATAGTAGAGTGCTCAGCCTTGAGCTAAACAGCTCAGGGGCACCCAGGCCCAGAGTTCAAGCCCCAGGACCCACCAAAATCCAAAAACAACAAGTCAGTTTATGAATCCAATGCATCTTGATGGATGTCATCCATTTGAAGGCAGAAACTTTGATTTTCTAGTATTAATTCTTTTGTTTTGGTAGTAATTGCATGCAGTACACCAGGCTTAGTTTTCTCTTCAATAAAGAAGAAAAAAGAAAATAAGACTCTGGGACATGGTTAATCTCTAAAGTCTTTCTTATAAATTCTTGGCCTTTGTAAAACCAAAGCTTCAAAGATATTAGTATTTTGGGAGTGTTTGCCTGATATTATCTCTCTCACTCTGAGGGAAGGGGATTTATGGGAAAATATCTGTTTGACATTATCTTAGTCCACTAGTTTCTATGCCTTCATATTGCTTTCATCACTATTTAAAACAAAATTTATGTTTTTAAAGATTACTGAGCATGAGGTTATGCATTTCTCAAAGCAAATTTAATGTTTATTGTTCTTAAGTACCAAAAAAATATTTAGTTACAGACAGCTCAACATTTAGTATTCATCACATTCCATTACGGTACAAAACCCCAAAGGAAAGTAAACAATGCCTGTAGGGGCTGGCCTCTTCCATGTTTCTTCTTGAAGGAAGCAAAGTGGTTCTTATTTTATTCTCTACTCTTTAGCTTTGTCTAAGTCTGGCTGGAGCAGAAGAAAACAGGAACATTTTATTATAACTATAAAGCTGTTTCCTCGACTAGGTTATCACAGTGACCAGCCTGTTGTAGGTGCTCAATGAGCATTTGTTAAAATTTCTATTGCATGCCTACATGTATAATACATGAATGAATGAATAAGTCCCTCAGCCATTTATTATTTTCCTTGCCTATTAAAAACTCTGGTGCCAGGCACCTATGACTCCCACCTGTATTCCTAGCTACTCAGAGGCTGAGATCTGAGGATCATGGTTCAAAACCAGCCTGGGCAGGAAAGGCCATGAGACTCTTATCTCCGATTAACCACTAGAAAACTGGAAGTGGCGCTGTGGGTCAAGTGGTAGAGTACTAGCCTTAAGCAAAAGAGCTCAGGGACAGTGCCCAGGCCCTGAGTCAAGCCACAGGATTGGCACCCAAAATACCAACCAACCAATCAACCAAACTACAAAATTAGGGAATTTGAGGGGTAAGTCGTATAGAATAGAATAGAAGCTTCTACTAGGTGATTCTGCAAATGGAAAGAGTCATTTTAAGAAAGGATAAACTTTATTCCATAAATAGAGAGAGGAAAAGGCAATAAGACAACTTGCTTAACAGCTATGGAGAAATAGAAGGGTGACCCAGAGACAAATAGGAAAACATCTCACATCACTAACCTGTCTCCCTAGGAGGGTAGGAAAGCCAATGCCCTTATTTGAGACTGAGGGACTCTGGGGAGGAGTCTTGGGACACAAGCGGACATGGTATTTTCAATATTGACTAGGAAAACCAACGCTCTGACGTATTTTTTAACAAACTTAAAAGAAAAATGCCCACTAACTTTTAGCTCTTATAATTTAATTTCAAAATCAAAGCACTTCCTCATTATAAAAATTTATAACCCCTTAAGGGTTGCTTTAGCTACGATGCTGTCATTGTGACATTGTGGATGTCAAGTCTGATGAGCTGAAAGTTGAAATTCATGGATTGAGATTTGAGGTGTGTGTAATTTCACATCTGTAATGCAATGCAACTGAATATTTATACCTTTCCATTCTCATATGTGTTTACTCAGTGGAAACTAGTTCTCATTTGTGAAACAAATGTCAGGAATATATTCAAGGTATTTCTTCTTCATATATCATTCCCAGTAAGCATTCACAAGGTTTTATATAATGTCCTAATAAACTATATATATTTTTTGCTGGAGATGGTTTTTAACTTAAGTTTTTCAAAATTGATTAATAGCAGTGTCTACAATCCCCAGGTTAAGAAATGTAACAAATCAACATGTCTTCTTTTCTCCTTCCACTCCAAGGAAGTTGACAGAATTGTAGGAAGGTCTTTCTGGCTTGAAGAAGAAACATCTGAAGCATCCCTTCTGTGACTATCTCTTTGCAACCCTTAGACTTGGTGCTGCTGAAAAGAAAAAAAAAATAGTGGTGAATGTCTGTGGTCTGCATCTGGTTAAATAAAATGTGAGTTTGCCATTTGTTACTCATGCTATGTTTCTCCTGCTATTCCTTTTTGATATCTTCTACATTTACTCCAAATCTGTCCAATATCCATCCAAACACCCTTGAATATATCTACAACCATCTGAATCTATCCTTTAAAATCATTTCAATAGGTATACAGACCATTGGAACAATCCAAATCATCAAGTGTTTAGTGTGATAAATATCTGCCTGCTCAGCTAGCATTGTCTCCTACCCCTAGTATTTGTCATCAGTGTCTCATGTGTCACCAAACAGACCAACTTGATACTCTGAACACAACTGTTCTTTCTGACCTTTCTGCTTTCTTTCTTCCCTGTGGAATATTCTCTGAATTTCTGCACTCGACTAATTTCTGCTGGTCTCAGTAGAATTACAATCGAAATTAAATTAGGATTAAAATTAAATTGAAATTTAACTGCTGAAATATTATCTCTAATTCTCTTATTTCCTCAAGTTCTGATGTAGGTCTTCTTTTTTTTCCTTTAAGAATTGGCAGCATCTCTCTTGGCATCTATCCTCATATGTATGGTGATTTTAGAAGACTTCTTCACCAAACTCTTGAGTCTGGAAGTTCAGGCATTCTATCTTTTAGAATAAAAACTGAATATTTTTTCTTACCTATATGTATAAATAGATTGAAGATGTGGTTTAGCTATGCATTCATAACTTTCCATAAAATGGCACACAAAAGAATTACTACCAAAATGTAACTAATTCTCCATTACATTCTAGGTTGAAATCCATTCAACAGTCTAACACTCACCCTGGCCCCAACAGGTTGTCTTTTAGTTGGTTTTCAAAACCACAAAAAGGTATGTGCTACCACCTGCTCTCTTTGGAGCATAACATTTCATGTTTGTGTTGGAAGTGGCTATATTATTTCCTTTGAAGAAGTTAAATTCCATTCATGCATCTCATTAGGCAACACGTGATTGGGAAACCCTGGGACTGTGTGGTCTAGATCTTTCAAGAAGATGCTGGGTGGTGTGTTTTGTTAAATAACACATTCATTGCCACCCACATAGGTCAACCACCATGCAACAGAGATGAAGGTTTCTAGACCACCTGGGTTTAGGAGTTATATTCAACTCTTTTAGACCCTGCCAGCCTAAAAAGGGGGGAAAAACCAACAACCAATGAACCAAGTACCTGGAGTTAGTCCAAAGGAACAAATATTAGAAACAGGTGTGAGATATTTCCTGGGGAAAATGAAGCATTAATTCATTCTAACTGGCAGCAGACCATGCCATATATTTCCTGAAAAGTTGGCTGCCTTAAAACATTTTGACAAAGGAGTTAATTATTAACTATATTTTTTTCATTTTAACTTTTTCAAAGCTGAGATATATATATATATATATATATATCTGCATTTTAAAAACCAACCTTTTAGGCAAAAAGAAAACTGCAAAAGAAAGTGTAATTCCTCCACACTATCCAAAGATATAGTGCCCTTTAAACATAGGCCAATGCGTTTAGTTCATTTACACACACACAGCAAAAATATCACAGCACACAGAATTGAAATGTTGAGTTTTCTGTATTTTCATGTCCTGCCCCATTCATAAAAGTATTTGGTATGGTGAAATACAGTTGTTTGACTTACAACACAGGTCACTTAAGTATTTAATTGATTGTATACTCGATTGAAGTAGACTCAGGATAGCAGGATGGAAGTGGAAACAGGAAGTGTACAAAAATATGTAATAGAGCTTTTCTAAAAATAAGAGGAGATAAGGGAGAACAATGGAAGGGATAACCTTGATCAAGATACATTGTACGTATAAACTGCCAGGTTAAATTGAAACCCATTTGTACCACGACTTAAAGATAAATAAGATTATAATAATTAAAGAGGAAGAAAGAAAAAAATCAAATAATAGATGGAGGAGATTATGCCAATTAGAAATTTTCCTTCAAAGATGGTTGTTTGGATGTTTTGTGGTGTAAAAAGCTTAAAAAATTATCTTTAGACGTGCAAAGGAGTTTTAATTCAACATGTCCATTTATGAATACAATGCATCTTTATCATTATCTTTGTTTTTATCTTCCATTGTTCTCTCTGATCTCTCCCAACCTCACCCATCCCCTCACGTGGCCTGGTTCCATTTTCACATCTGGACATTGAGTATTATGACTGTGTTCACTCACCCTTCTCTCTCCTTTGTCAGCTAACCTTCCCTCGACCTTCTCCATTTTGGACAACACGGTTCAGCCTTAAACTACAAGTTAGTTGTTGGAAGGAGTTACAGCATTGCAACTCTCCCCTGTGTATACCATATAATATAGTTAATATGTTCATGTATATATGCATATGATCCTGCATATATTTTTATGTATGTCTATAATGTCTACCTAACAAATGTATTTGAATGGCCACCTTGTGGTAGAGGTCTCAATCTCCTCCATTGCTGAACTCTAAAAGGTATAAAATAACTTGCTTAACAACATTTTATATGATAGAAGGATGGCTGCAATGCAAATCTTGTGGGAGCGAGGGGTGGAGCTCAGTGGTAGAGTGTTGGCTAGCATGGAGAAAGGCCCTCAGTTTAATTCCCATCACTGCAAAAAACATCCTTTTGAAACACAATTCACTAGCATTAGCAGTGTTAAAATCACTAAGAAAATAAATGTTAGTACAAAAACATTTATAGTCATTCCTAAATCGCCTCAGCTTTTAAAGTTATTTCCATATATGTAAACATATCTAACAGAACTAGATAATAGAGATAATCATGGCAAGCAATCAGGAAACACTGACAATTTAGCACATTTTTTCCCTCATCTTTTCCCCACGAACACATTTTTGTGAATCCCAAAAGCAAAGGAGTTTCTCTCAGAGGTTTGAGAACAACTCTATTCCACAAGTCAGAACCTCCAGGATTTGTTCTACTGTTTTCAGAGTTATAAAGGAATCAGAACTTTTCTTCTCTGTGTGTGTGTGTGTGTGTGTGTGTGTGTGTGTGTGTGTGTGTGTACATCCTGGGCTTTAAACTTAGGGCCTAGAATCTAATCTCTTAGCTTTTTTGCTGAAGTCTGCCTCCCTGCCACTTGAGCCACACCTCTACTTTTCAGCATTTGGCTGGTTAATTGGAGTTTAGAGTCTCATGTATTTTTCTGCCTGGGTTGACTTTGAACCCTGATCTTTATATCTTAGCCTCCTGAATAGTTGGGATTCAAGTATGAGCCATTTGCACCTGGCTCCTTTCTTCTTTTCTTTTTCTTCCTTTCTCTTTCTTCTATTCTTTTCTTTCCTTTTTCTCTTTTCTTTCGTTTACTCCCTTTATCTCTTTGTCCTTCCCTCCCTCCGATCCTCCCTCCCTCCTTCCTCTTTTCCTTCCTTCCTTCCTTCCTTCCTTCCTTCCTTCCTTCCTTCCTTCCTTCCTTCTGGTAAGGCTTCCTTCCTTCCTTCCTGGATGGCTAGCAGACTCCACCCTCCTCCCAGCAGCAAAGTCTCCACCCAGTACCTGCGTTACCTAGGCAACTGGGACACCTACAAGAGGTCACATCTGCATCTGCTGAGGTCACATCTGAATTTGATGTGGCCACACCTTTCTCCGCCCATACCCTACATAAGGCCTAGTCCAGGTCCAGATGCTCTCTCTGCTCTTTTCTAGCAAAGAGCTTCCTTCTCTCTCTTTCCCACCTTTCCCAGATGCTCTCTTTTCTAGCTCTTTTCTTTCTCTTTTCTAGCTCTTTCCTCTCTTTCCCAGCTCTCTCTCTTTCCCAGGCCTTTCCCAGCCAGGTGGAGTGCCAACCTTGCCTGGCCCTTGCAGGTCTACTGAATAAACCTACCCCTTACCTGAATACCACATGAGTGCTGCTGTTCTTACTTGGCTACCTCTCTCTCTGCTCTTGTCTAGCTCTTCTCAAGCTCTTTCCTCTCTCTCTTTCCCAGCTCTCTCTCTTTCCTAGGCCTTTCCCAGCCGCGTGGAGTGCCACTCTTCCCTGGTCCCAGCAGGTCTACTGAATAAACCTACCCCTTACCTGAGTACCATGTGCATGGTGCAGTTCTTACTCTGCTACCTCTTTTTAAAAACCTAACATTTCCTTCCTTCCTTCCTTCCTTCCTTCCTTCCTTCCTTCCTTCCTTCCTTCTTCCTTCCTTCCTTCACCATAGCTTGAATTATTCTGTAGTTGTAGTTTTTTCTTCACTGTGTTGGTGTTTTCCTTTGCTCTGAAAAACAAAACAAAACAAAATACAAAACAACCAAAACCAAAAGTAACCCCATTTTATTTAGTGAAATCTTATTTGTCTATTTTTGCACTTGAAATCTATCACTTGGAGTTCTACTTACAAAACACTTCCTCACCCATTTTAATGCATTGAATGTATTTCTTCTGTACTTTATTTAGTTATTCCTAGTGGTCTTATAGTTTCAAGCCTTATTTAGGCTCTTAGTCCATATTGAGTTGTTTTTTACATATGGTAAGATAAGGATCTATTTGGTTTCTTCTAAGTGAGATATTATGGTTTAGACCTTAAGTGGCCCCTCAAAAGTCCTGTGGCAATACATTGGGAGGTGGGGAAACCCATGTGAGCTCAGGGATACTTAGAATGAAGCCTCTGGAAGCATGTCTTTGAAGAGGATTTTGCTCTTTAGTCTTTTCCCTATCTCTGTTTATTACTGCGTCTCTCTGTGTCCCTCCCTCCCTTCCTGCCTCCCTTCCTCCCTTCCTCTTACCCTCTGTCTTTCATCTGCCATACTATGCACTACCCACACCTAGTCCCAAAGACAGTCAGACTGAATGACTGAAACCTCTGGAACTATAAGTCGTGACAAATATGTCCACTTTTAGGTTGATTTTTCTCAGATATTTTGCCACAGCAACTAGATTAGCATAGAAAAGCAGGCATTCAATTTCCCCAACCTCTATCATTTACTGGAAAAAGTCTCCTTTTGTCAATGTGTGTTCTTGGCATCTTTGTCAAAGGTTCGTTGGCTGGAGGTCCGTGGGCTGTCTTTCAGTGGCTCTGTTCTGTTCCGTTGACTCTGTAAGTCTGATTTATATCAACATTTGGTGCTTTAATTGCTATAGCTCTTAGTATATTTAGTATATCTTGAAGTGTCTACTGTATTGTTCTTTTTCTCAAGATTGAATTGGCTACTCTGGGTTTTTATATTCTGATTCCCATATGAATTTTCAGGGTAGGTTATTTTTTTCTTCTTCTAGTTTTGTAAATCATGTCAATTAGTTCATATAATGTTTTCCTACCTTATCAGTTTTCAGAACTCTAAAAATCATTAGGTGGACTTTTCTTAGAATGTGAGAGATGGTAGGGAATTGGTTCCTTCTCAATATTACTTTAAAAAATTTTGGTTAATCTTTCTGCCTGCAGTACTTTGATCCTAAGCAACAGAATGCCTCTGTCTTCTCCAAAGGCCTTCTGGATTATTCTTTTATAAGGCTTTTCTAAAATACATTTTTACAGAGATAAAAATTATGACTCATACAAATAAAAATGAACATGGTTCAGATCACCTTCAGGTTTTACTTATTTCTTCACTATCTTCCTTCACTGTATTATATGTTCAATAGAGTCAAGAAATTTTGCCTGTTTTATTCAAAGCTACAATTTGAGCTCCTGGAAAAAAGAGTTGGCTGTAAAATTTGTCAATTAATGTGATGGAATGAACGTTCCTGTTATATGAAACACTGTCACAAACAGCTATCCCAGGAAATAGTGATGGCTTAAGCAATAGCAGATGCAAAAATTCTAAATTCTATGGAGCAGAATTTTTAAAAAATCATTTTACAATCTAATATCTTTAGACATACTAAGTTATCCATTATTCATTTATTTATGTATTTATTTTTACTACCAGTACATGGATTTTAAATCAGAGCTTCATGCTTCCTCAGCTTGCACTCTTCTACTTGAGACACATTGCCAGTTATTTTGGAGATGTAGTCTCACAGACTTTTCTGAACTTCAGTCCTCCTGTTCTTACCCTCCTGAGTCACCAGGATTATAGACATGAACCACTGGAGCCTGGCTTCACACCTCCAATCTAGCTAACTGCTGGTTAATTGGAGATAATTCTGTCAAAACTGGCTTCAAATTGTAATTCTCTGAGGTCTCAGCCTCCTGATTAGCTTACATTATAGGCATAAGCCACCAAACCTAGAATATCATATCTTTTTATTTATACAGAACATACAATTAACTGATTTTAAGGGCATATTTAAAAAATTTTCAATATAGCCACAAGAACTTGCAGCCTTCACTATGTTCAATTTTAGAACAATATACAAGCCTTAAACATGCTTCAAAATACTGAATCTTATAGATTTTTGTAGAATAAATTGTATTTAAATGTCTGTATAATTGTTTCTAGAGGCTTAAAATTTGCAATTTATCTTTCTCAAAGACTTTCTGAGAAATAAAATTATATGGTCCAAAAACCTTAAGACACCTACAGCTACAGATAACCTAATTTAAAATATTTTGCAGTTTATAGTCACCACAAAAATCACTGAAGTAATAATTTCCCCTTAATCTTTCTAGATACTGTTTGAGAGTTATAACATGATGTCAGTAAGCTGTTACTTTCAATAGCCTTCTAATTTTTCAATCTCAAACCTAAGCCAAATTAAAAAACAAATAATAATTGTTTATCAAATTTTTCTTTTGTATATTTCAAGTTGTAGTTTTCCAAGCACTCCAGGAAAATCTAAAAAATAAGGATAAATTTTTGATAAAGTTCATCCAGCTTTTATTTTCCTATGTTTTCTTGTTCTTGAATTGCTGGTGTCCTTCTCCCATTGAAAATGAGACATTCATTCACACAGAAAACACTTGACAAAGAAAATGCTTTGACTCTTAAAAAAAAAAGGATAGTGTTTTGAGTTCTTAGGCAAATAGTAGCATAAAATAAGGGCTTTTGATTCATAAAAATAGGACTTTGTTAAATGGCAAAATGGTTTTATTTATTTGAACCCTGAAATACAAGCCTTGACTATTGGATCCCAGAAGTAGTCAGGAAGGAACACAGGGCAGGGCAAAGCAGGGCAAATGAGTCTTTTGCAAGTAGGTTGCTTCTTGAAAAGCAGAGGGGAGCCCTTCATAGGACTAAGGGAGAAGATAAAAAGAGAAAGTAGAGATGATGATCTAAAATCATTTCAGAACTTGGTTGTGCCAGTAGCTTTAGTGTGATCTTGTTTGTGTTCTATTAGATAACTGCCCAAGAGTGGAATGTACTAAGCAAAATGATTCATTTACCAGAGATAAAATATGGAATCAATCAGATGCCCCTCAGTGGACAAATTGCTCAAGAAAAAGTGTGGTATATACACTAGAAAGAATGATTTGTGCCATTCATAAGAAAATGGAAGGACTTGGGAAAAAATCTATAAAGCAAAGTAAGCTAGACCCAGAGAAACATGGTTATATGGTTCCTCAGAACCATATAAGCAGAAAAAGCCACAAGTGGTGCTGTGGCTCAAGTGGTAGAGTGCTAGCTTTGAGGTGAAGAGCTGAGGGACAGTGCCCAGGCCCAGAGTTCAGGCCCCACGACTGACAAAAAAAGATCATGGTATATACCACAGAACTGAGAACTATAAGGGAAGGGGTAGGTCAAAGAGGATGAAGATGTTGAAGGGATGACATACAAGATACATTGTATACTCAAACTGATTAGTTCAATGGCAAAAATTCAATGTATAACCTAAAATTAAGATGAGTAAGGGTAGGAGGGGTGGATGAGAATGTGGAAAGGGATGACATTGACCAAGATGCACTCTATTCATTAAGTGCTACCATAAATGGCAATACACCTTTGTACAACTATGTAAAGATAATAAAAATATTAAAATCAATCTTCTCAGAACTGGAATCCCGGGGAACAGGGGAGTACTAATTTCCAGAGACTTAACATTGTTCTCATACGTTAATTGTTTCCTGTCTGCTATTTGAAGAGTTCAGCCTTTCAGACAATTTCGTCGTATTCACTGCAAAATGTACAGGAACACCAGGGGTGCTGTGGCACACCCAAAGGTGAGGGCATCTGTGTGGAAGGGTGTGTTGGGGCAACTGTCATTTTCCCAAGTGGATACACAGAAGCCAAGAGGCACAGAAATAGTATTGGAGGAGGTGAACCAGATGAATGGGAAGTTTCAGCCCAAAGTTCACGAGACCTACAGGGCTACCAGGTGTTGGGGCACACACGTGGGACTTGAAATCACAAGAAATCTGTCCACAATTTTGCCTATTCTGTAAATTTCCTGTTGACAATTGGTTCACTATTTAAACACTTGGTATATACCTTTTCAACTTTAAAAATAGGGCTAAGCTGTATTATTTCTTGTTTTTTGTTTTACTGTATTTTATTTTTTTTAAATAAGTTTTTTATTGTGAAAGTACTGTACAGAGGGGTTACAATTACATGAGCAAGGTAATGAGTACATTTCTTATCAAGCATTGTTGCCTCCTCTTTTGTTTTTTCCTACCATCCCTTCCCTCCCATCAACATAAGTACACTACCCCCCCCCCTGCCTAAATTGTAAAGTTGGTTTTTCAACATAACGTCTTGTACATCTCATTGTGGCAATGGGTCCACCTGTATCCCTATTTTAAAAAATTGTTTTTTTCCCTTCCCCTCCCCAAATTATACCAACATCAAATACAGTGAAAACAGGGGTTATACCAAGGGGGAGGGACATACAAAGCATCAAAAAAAATCACATGGTACCTTATAAATATGTTAGAAACAATAGCGAGAAAGAAAAAAAAAACATTTGTGTCCTTATCTTGGGGTTCATTTCACCTAACATCAACTTATCTGACCTTAAAAAAAGATAAGACTCCATTTTGTGCACTTCTATAATGAAACTCATTCATATTTATTGAATGCCAAGGAATCAGTGGTCTTCAGTTCTACATTAAAAATGGTTTTAACTGTAACTTTAACAAGTAATATGGCATTATTGGAATAAATTTCAAATGTTATAAATAAACAAAAATGTTGAAATTGCTGCTTCTTCAAGACTAGTCTTCAAGACTAATACACTAGCACAGGTTCAGCCTTGTGTTGTTTTCTTTTTTCTCGTTTTAACCAAATACTTTTCATACCATGTCCTTTAGCCTTATTCTGTAAAAATCTTATGTCACTGAATTCTCATCACCATAGACACTTTCAATTCAGACTCATAAAGAACTGACAAAGCCAAAAATCTCACAGATAATTGAATACTAACTTATTCCTAACAATATGTCTGCTTTACATGTTCCTTGCTTCTTGTCTGTTTTCAAGCAAGTGGAAAGACAAATGTCATTTTATAATTGAAGTAATAATATTTTCATGCTATAAATGCATTCCTGAGGTTCTTTATTCACTTTTTAACAAGCAATCTCTTTTCATTAATACATATTAACTACACAGGGGGTGATATTATGATTATTATGATTGTTGTGATTATTATTATGAGTCTCACACTGAATACAATGTAATCCAATCTATTTTCCTACTCTTC
>NW_012267356.1:1691370-1703939 GCF_000151885.1 Dipodomys ordii
ATCATTCAGATGAGCTCTAAATATTTTCAAAAACAGCAAAAATGTCTTTTTAATGCTTTACTTGGAACCTATAATTTGTTATGGAACAAGTTTGTGATCTGGAAATGTAAGCTCTAAATTTACCACTAACACTAGTAACATAAATCTTTCTGACATGACTTCATGAGCATGGAATCTTTCTAGTTTAGACTGAGCCAAAAACTTAGGTCAGATGATTACCTTTGAGAGGAATTGGAGTAAAAATGGAAGAGGGAACTCCTAATCTTGCTTTCATAGACAGAACCACCTGCTTTTCTCATACCATCAGAGGAGACACAGCAACAGGAGGAGCAGATATTGAAGAAGGAAGCAAAATGAGGTGGTGTGTTACATTTCTTTACTTTCACTAGAAGTGAAAAAGTGAGAGTGTGAAACTTCAGATTCCCAAGCTGGAATTTCAGAAACATAATGGGAGGGGGGAGACGAAAGACTGTTCCTGATAAGTGAAGTGAGGCTTCTAGTATGACTGCCCTTCTCTAACACATCCTAAGATACCATTCTTCCAAAATGATGATAATGAATAACACTGATAGTGACCAGGCCACATTCATTGCAGACTATAGAGATCAAAACTCTCAGGCTTATAGTTTATGACCTGTAGGCCAACTAACCTACATTAACTCATGTTAAAGTTAGTTTGCATACTTTTTTTCTTCCCTTCCACCTTTCTATAATTTATAGGTAAATATTTAGTACTCATAGTATCCAAATTGTGACTAATGTTGATTTAAAATTGTTTTTCAATTAAAAAGCATACTTCTGTAAAAAATCACACATAGTATTTGGAATCAGCAGTTCATATTTTAAATCCTTTGCACTATAATTTCCAGATATAACAAAGGACCATAGATTGTGGTATTTAAATTAATGGATTTTTGTTGTGTTGAAAGAAATAAAATCTTGGTATGTATGTTTTCCCTCCATCAGGATATGCTTTTTTAGACAAAGACTTAAACCCAGGAAATTATAAATGCAGATTGGTCTTTTGTACTAAGTCATTCCTTTGGAAATTTGTTCTAGAAGTTGAGACAAAGTAATAAGGGAGGAAGACTTAATTCGACGCCTATTATTGACTACTGTTATCTTCAAGTTTATTCAAAAAGAGGGAGTGAGCATTGTTCAGAGAGAGGTAGATGTAGAGAAGAAATTCAAGGTGAATTTTCTCACTTGTTCAGCAAATGCCCTGAGATACACCATGTTCCAGGAAGTAAATGAACCTTGACAACACATGCCATTGAGTTCGGAAATCAGGACTATCATGATAGCCTGAGGAGACCTAAGTTTTCTCTGTAAGGATTGTGAGAGGACTATTGAATTCTGAGAGCAAATGCTTCTTCTATCTGAGCCTGTTCCTGACACACATTTGTGTACTATGCATTTGGGGAGGTACCTGGCAAATTGTATGATGTCATTATGGGGAAGAAAAGACAATATAAATTAAAATGTCATATTACATTGTTGAGCAAGCAGGTTATTTATTTTCAAAGGAAGAATTAAATAATAATTAGGAGACATGGGAAAAGGCCTTAGAGACGCTGAACTGGAAAGACTCAGTTACTACAATTTTGTAGGAGGATGAGGTAGAGGAACACTTCATAATCAGGGAATAAAATTTCAAGTCATATTCCAGAAAGTGAGATAGTCAGGTATGACTGGAGTCTTGGTGTGTAGAGAACAGGAGAAGTCGCAATGAAGCTAGAAGTTCAAGACCTTTATCCATACTAATATATCACACAGCCTTTTGTTACAAATGAACTATTTCTGAACTAGGGAAGTGATAGCACCCAATCTGTGTCTGGCTGGCAGTTTGGATGGTATGGATGATGGGTACTTTAACTGTATCTGGAGACAGTACTCATAACAAAGTATAATGTAACTGAAGAGAAAGAGAGTCAAAATTGGCCAAGCTGGTGAGGCCAACTGAATTCAAAGAGGGAAGGAATTATACAGAGTTTTGAAGTTCTCAGACGAAGGAAGGGGTATGTGCAGGTGCCATGAATTGATCTAAGATCTATTATAGGAGAAGAGGTCTGAGGCATGACACAAACTCCTTCTTGAAAGCAGGGTTGTATTTTTCTTGTATTCTAACACCAATATAGCCCAGAGCTTGGCATGTATTTAGTACTTGTTCATCTCTTTAAAGGAATTAGTGAAGCAGAGCTCTGGCTCAAAGTAGTAGAGCACTAGCTTTAAGCAAAAGAACTCAGGGACAGCATCCAGGCCCCACGACTGACAAAAAAAATAATTAGTGAGTCAATACTTGAGAAAGTGAGGCAAGAAGAATTTAATGTGGGCATGCTCAACTTGGAGCTTCTATCAAGCTGAAGCTTCCATCTAGGTGAACCTCTCTTACCTCTTAGTATCTCCAAACTCCCCTAACATATTTGAATATCTTTCTCAAGCATTTATCTTTGTTACCTCAGCTTTATAACCATTGACCTTATCTCCTTAACAAGACTATAAATTCCTGGGGGTCAGGGACCATATGATGCTAGAAATAGTATGGTGCTTTATAAATAAAGGTCTATAAAAACGATCGAAAAGCTTGAGTTTGAGGCTTATTGAGGGCTGTTTCATGTCTTTAAGTTCTCTATACATTTTTGAAAACTTAGCAGTGCTGTAATCATAGTGGATGATTTATTTTGGTATGGTTTACACTGACCTTACCAACTAATTTAGCAAGCAGCCTTATACTTCATTGCTAACAAGAGGTAAAATACATATGGTGGGAGGCAGCTCTGCTAAGTATATGAGAACTAATGACCTAGAGACCCTCCTAAAATGTCTCAGCTGTTTATTTTTAGAATTTCTTTAAAAATGTATGTGTCAAACCATGCTCATAACATAGGAGACTTAGAAAGGAGACTAATACAAAACAAGATGAGTTTAGTTTGCATCTGGTGTTGTGATGACCTCTTTTTGACAGCTTTAGTGAAGCAGGTACTGCCAGGTTTTGTTTAACAAGGTGGCTCTGAAAAAGGCCATGACTCCCCTTTCAAGCCCTAAGCATTGGCCAAGGAATCAAGGTTTTCCAGAAATAAGACGTCAAAAAGCCCAGCTTCTAAATCTAATAAGCACTTTGCACTCATGCTCAGCATAAATTGGTAACGACTAGTTTCAAATTCTGAAGGTCAAAGATAAAGTTAGGTCAAGCTAGCAGCACACTAACAACAGAACTTAAGCTTCATCTTTATATATTTGTTGAGTAACTCATTCATTAGCAGTTTTCACATTTCAGCTTGCTGCAGTATTCTGCACAGCAAAAACCCAGGAATGTCATGTGGAACCATGTCTCACAGGAATCTTGGTGCTCACCTTTCCAGGTCTACTCTGCTGTGGAGTGGGAAGAGGCTGGACCATGGAGAGTGAATGAACTGCCAAAGTTGAAGTCTAGCAACTGGGCCAAGGTTTGCAAGCCACTGGCCATTTGTCTCATAGAATCAGAATGTTTGAAAAGGTGAAGGCTCTCATATAAACATTGGAAATAGTGTAGCGCTCCACAGAATTTACTTCGGTTTTTAAAGTACTAATTTTTCAAGTGAAGTGAAGGATTTATTTTTCCATCTTGGATTTTGTGAAAAGTCTCTCAATCAGAATCTGTAAAAATTGAAATAATAAAGAAGCCACCATAATTATGCATATCATTGGGTTAAGGCACTAGAATTTTGATGATGATATATTGTATTCATAAACTGCTTTGTTTAATGGCAACTCCTTTGTACAACTACTTAATAATAACAAGGGGGGAAGAAAACACAAAACCAGCTTCTCCAAGATACAATGACTATGTCACAGAAATGAATGTCAAGTCTGTTAAACTCTTTAATCTCTGTTAGAGTGGTAAGAAACAGCCTTTGTTGGTTGGGGGTGAACTCAGGGCTTGGGCACTGTCCCTGAGCTTCTTTTGCTCAAGACTGGAGCTCTACCTCGTTGAGCCACAGTGCTACTTCTGGTTTTCTAGTAGTTAATCGGAGACAAGAGTCTTGCAGACTTACCTGCTTGGGCTGGCTTTGAACTTCAACCTTCAGATCTCAGCCTCCTGAGTAGCTAAGAATACAGACATGAGCAGGTCCTGTACCCGGCTCTGGTTTTCTTTCTTATATATCTTTGTCTTGGATTGTTCTTTTTGCATAAAATTGCAATATGAAAATGTTCACATAAGCAGAAAAGTTAAAAGACTACTAAAATACATGTAAACAACACATCTTCTCATTTTTCATACACACTCAGAGCACATCACCATTTTGGACGTGGCCATGGTTTTCCTAAGAATAAGGACATTCTTCTAGAGAGTCACAATGCTATTCAAAATTTTAATAATTCTATGATGTCATTAATATCCAGTCTTTGCATTATATTCTCACTACTAGTCAAAGAATGTCTTTTATTAAAGTTATTTTCTTTAAATCAGCATTTAACTGTGATTCTGAAGTTCATACCCAATAGTTGTGGTCATAGTTCAGTCTAAAATTAGCTATTAGGTTAAAGTTAAAATTAGCCATCCTTTCTCTCCTTTTTCTCCCTCTCTCCTTTTTATCTTTCTTTGGAAGAATCCAAGACAGTTTAATTAGAATACTTTGCATTCTGAATTGGTTTGATTTATGATAATAAAGACCAGTTAGTTAATCTGGAGCTGTGATTGGGGATTCATTCCTTCAGTAGAAGGGATGATGGAGACAAAGCTCTTTAGTGATCAAAAGGTTGGTTTTCTAAGGAATCCTGTGTCTGGTCAGTAATGATGTCTGTGTTAGACAGTTTGGGTCTCTGTGATGACATACCTGAGAAAACAATGTATGAGAGGAAGGATTTCTTTGGCTCACCGTTTCAGGGGCTTCAAACCCAGAGCTCTGACTTGGCTTCATTGCCTCCTGTATGGCGGGGCAGTTCATCATGGCAAGGAGCATATGATGGATGCAATATAGGTCACTGCATGGCAGACCAGAGACAGAGAACAAGACACTACAGAAGGGGTGGGAGGTGGACAACAATCCTGGACACATCACCTACTTCATCCAACTAGGCTCCATGTTGGAAGGTTTCTACCATCTCCCAGTAATGACATGCAAAGATGAATCCATCAATGGGTTCATCCATTGGTGAAGTTAGAGTCTTCACAATCTTCCCCCAAAGCCTACCAGCTGGCAACCAAACCTTTAACACATTAACCTTTTGGGAACACTTCATATCCAAACCAGAGCCAAATTGTAAAATCTTTTTTTTAAGGGGTGGGGGGAGGTGGTACTGAGATTTAAATTCAGGGCCCTTTGCTTGACCAGGAAGACACTTATCATTCTTATTAATATTTAGTTATTTTTCAAAGAGTATCTTGCATTACTACTCAAGCCAGCATGATACTTCCAGTTATCTTGATCCTCCCAAGTAGTTAGGATGACAGGTGTGAGTTATATAGTTCTTGTGAGTGTTATACTGGAGTTTGAACTCAAAGCCTCATGTCTGCTAGTCATGTGCTCTAGCACTTAAATCACACCCCCATTCTTAGGGATGTTTTACTTAAAACTACGGACTACTACTAACTTAAAACTACCAGGTTAGCTGATAGTTTTTTCACATTGTGTTGATTTACATTAAATTTGTGCAGCTTTCTACTAGGGAGAACATTAATCATTATTACCATGGGTGTAGCAATCTGAGTACTCTTGTTTTCTCTTTTCAGATGGTGGCTGTATAGCTAGTGTGGCCTTGTCAGCCTCGTGGGGGGTGTTACAGATGGGCAGGTGAAAGCCAATGTGGAGCCAAAAAGATCTTCTCTTTCCCATTCCTCCACGACCTGGATGGCTCTGTGCACATTCCTGCCCAATCTCGTTGGAGATTTGAATTACACATTGTTTGTTAAGCCTGATGCCTGGCCAAAGAAGTACTTAGTGGCACTTATGAAAGAAGTAATGATCAAATAACACCACCTCTCCAAAGCATCATTATCTTTGTGATGAGTGATACTTTCAGCCTCACTGGGCTGCTGCTGATTCCTTTGAAGATGGCAGTCTCCACATAAAACTCGCCAAAGATGACCATGTTTGAAGAGCCGGGTGCTGGAGAGCTGATGTCGCCTCAGAAGAGAAGGAACTGACTTTGAAGTTGGGAATAAGTAAGTGCTCACTATTAATAGCAAGCAGATATACACAGAGTATTCCAGGACAACCCTACTTTGAATTCCACTTCTTGAAGTGTCACTAAAATACATATGTTTTTATATACTGTTACACTTATTCAGTATTTACAAGAAAATTCAGTTCTTTATTTTTAAAAATCTTAGAGTGAGAAAAATATAATTATTTAGTGTTATTTAGACTTTCCCAATTAGGCTTATCTAGATATAAACCAGTATAGTAGAAAACTGAATAGCAGTGATAAAATGTTAGTAATACATTTATTTCCAAGAAGCAAATAACCACACACACACACTTTGCTCTGTTATGAACTTAAGACTTTTCTACAGGAAGCATTCTCCTGTCAAAACCAAAAAATGAGGCTGGAAATGTGGTTTAGTGGTAGAGTGCTTGCCTTTCATGCATGAAGCCGTGGATTCGATTCTTTAGTACCACATAAACAAAAAAAAGCCGGAAGTGATGCTATGGCTCAAGTGCTGTAAAGTGCTCAGGGATGGTACCCAAGCCCTGAGCTCAAGCCCCAGGACTGGCAAAAAAATAAATAAAAAATAAATCAAATAAAATGGGCTGGGCATGGGTGGCTCATGCTTGTAATCCTAGCTACTCAAGAGGCTGAGATCTGAGGATTGCGGTTCAAAGCCAGCCTGGGCAGGAAAGTCTATGAGACTCTTATTTCCAATAAACCACCAGAAAACTGGAAGTGGCGCTGTGAATCAAATGGTAGAGTGCTAGCCTTGAGCTGAATTGCTGAAGGACAGTGCTCAGGCCCAGAGTTCAAGCCCTGAGACCAACAAAAAAGAAAAACACAAACAAAACACAACAAACAAAAAATGGTTCAAACTAGCTGACATCTCAGAATTTTTACTTTACTTGAAGTTATGTCTAACATTTAGTTGTTGTCCACAATGTTCAAACCATGCAGCAAGTCCAGAAACATAACAATGGTAGGCAATAGTTCTCCATCTCCCAGTTTACAGCCAAATAAAGGAATACACACAGGCAAAAGCACACATCAAGAATTAGTTTTAAGTTCAATCATCTATGGTGAAAGGAGGGGTGAGTTTCTTATTTTACCTGAGAGAACCAAGGAACTTGGAGGAGAGAAAATTTGAAGAAATACTTTGGGTCTTAGAGGAGGTTCTGTGTCAATGGAGCATGAGGTGGTACTCAGCAAAGTCAGGCTAGTTTGCTGGAAATGGAAGTACTAGAATATCTGTGGCTTGGAGAACTTCTAATTAAATAAGAAATAATAAGAGTTAATCATGACTAAAAAATCAAAGACAAGTATGAATATTAGGATAAGTTTAACTAATAATTTTCTAAGTTCTTAATTCCTACATGGCTTGACAGTTCTTGAAAGTGACCAGCAAAGGAACTTCTGAGTAGAGAAATAGAAATAGAGGAAGAGCTTCAGTCCCTCTACACCTTTGTTAGAGGAGGAGTTCACACAGATGTTGCTCTATTTACAATCCTTGTGAACCTATTTGTGCCTTCCTTTTTTAAAAAAAATTCTAACTGACTTATTAGGACATTTCTAAGCTAAAATGAATGTTTCATATTTTAGAAATATATTCTTTAGCCTTTGGTTTTACCTTATTGCTCAGGGAATATAAGTCCCTGACTTAGGATAGCCTGGCAATTATATGTTTTTATTTTACTATGTACAAAAGTACACCTGCAATATTTTTATTTTTAGTCTACTAGTCAATAAATTACATGATGTTCAACATTTTATGGTAAATAAGAGTTTTATTATACACTAGGGTTTGTCTTAAGTGATTTTGTACAACTGTAAACAGAAGTATATGGATTTTTTTGGGGGGGTAATGCTGATCCTGGGGCTTGAAATCCACTTCCAACTTTTGTGGTTTTTTGGGAAGTTTATTGGAGTCTCACAGATGTTCCTGCCTGGGCTGGCTTTGAACCTTGATCCTCAGAGTTCAAGCTCCTGAGCAGGTAGGATTACAGGTATGAGTTATTAATGCCCAACTTGAATCATTTTTACATAGCCTGAACTGTGAGGTTAGAGATATTAAATGCATTTTTGACTTATGATATATTCAACATAGGGAAGTAACCCCATTAATAATCTAGAAGCATATCTGTATTGACTATGTATTATGGTATTTAAGTTACACTGTGGGAATACAGTATAAACACAACAATACTGAGTTAGCATTTTGCTATTCTGTTTATGGATGAATACAGCATGAAATACTATCCCTTCCAAACACAATTTAATGTTTGAAGTAAGTAATTATTTTTTAATTTCTTATTGTCAGCGCCCAAAAGAATTTTTTACACAAAATCACACCTTACAATTATCTTCTGATTTTAGGTCATTATTATTTTTACCTGATTGTTTTCTTCTTGCTCCTATTTTTTGAATTTCCAAATGGGAACATTAAAGCACATACAGGTTGAGTATATGATTACATTCACATTGACTACCATGTGGCAAAACTGAAGTCAGACTCAAGTGTTTCTAAGACAAAGCCATAGTTCTAACTAGTGTGTGGTATAAATTTTTCTGCCATATATAGATGCAAAACCAGCTACCAGACTTGAATTCTTTTCATTCCTTTGTTTTTCTCTCTTTTTTGGGGAAGGGAGGGTGGTCCAAGACCAAGACTCAAATGGACACTTTTTCTCATTGGCTAACTCTTTTCCAACTGAGCTATGCCTAGGACCCCTTGAATTATTTTCTATTGCAATACCATAACCACTGGAACTCTTCCAGTTACCTAATTCCAAATGCAATATTCTCCATATGGTACACTGTAAAATGTACATAAAACACAGAATCAAACAAACCTACAAGTAAAATATGCAAAGTGTATTTGCTTGTGTTAAGTTCTACTAAGAGATGGACTTAGAAATTTAGGTATAATTTAATCACATGGTGACACTCTTTATGAATGTGATAACATCTTACAATTCTTTGTAATCTCTCCTTTTACTCTTTAGGAATTTTACTCCCAGTGTTTTATCTTTTAAACTTGAGCTGCATTCTGGTTTAGAAGATTTGTAAGGTGAGAACTAACTTGAAGATCAAATCTGTAGTGTATATATTAGATGTAAAAATGACACATTTAAAGGCTAGGTAATTTAATAGTACATTCCTTATTAGGGATTTTTTTTGACAAATTTCAGAATCAGGAAGAAAACAAGACATCTCAACTATTTCAGGCAACAAAAAGCAGCAAGATATGTATTATAGAGGAATAATGAATTATGCTTAATATCTTACAAATCATTTATTACTGCTATATCCCTGTGCTCTTTTAAATGGGCAGTATTGACTTTTGATGATTTCAATTGTTAATTACTTTGCATCTTGAATATACCTCAATGGTCCATGTGCTAAAATCTTGGTCCCAGAGTAGGGCCTGTGGGAGGCTGTGGAACCACTGAGAGGTGGAGAATGGATGGGAGGTCTTTAGGTCATTGGAACAGAAAATTGCTGGACTCTGGTCGCTTCCTTGTCTCTTTTGCTCAAGACTAGTACTCTATCATTTGAGCCAAAGCTGCACTTCTGGCATTTCAGTGGTTAATTGGAGATAAGAATTTCATGGATTTTTCTGGCCAGGCTAGATCAACCCATGATCCCTAGATCTCATTCTAGAATTATAGGCATGAGCCACCAGCATCTGGAGAATTGTTATTTTTTTGCAGAGAAAGAAAGTGAAACATGGAGAGCACACGTACTTTTTGTAGCTTGACAGAAGTTATTCATATACTTAGAAAATGATGAGTCCAGGATTTGGACATAATCTGATTCTAGGCTCCATGTTTGTAAATGATGGTACTTTTCTTCCCCCAAGAAATGGCAATGTTGTTTTAAAAGCTAGTGTCAACTTTGACATTTTGTTCAAGCCAATAAAAAGAAATTGTCTTTGTAAAATAAGATTCCTTTAAATCATGATAACAACATTGTCCATTATTGGGGATATTCTAGAACAATGTTCCTTGCTATTTTTATAAAGAAATGTCACAGACACTATAGATAAACCAATTTAAAAAGTACAGACTGAAACTCTGGTGTACACATTTTCTTTTGCACAGATGGCAAAAAAACACTATCTGATCACTTTGCTTCATCTTCTCAGTTTAAAAGTTTTTTTTTTTTTGCTTGGTCTTGGGGCTTGAACTCAGGACTGGGTGCTGTCCTTATATGCTTCTTTGTGCTCAAGGCTAGTGCTCTACCTCTTTAGCCACAGTGCCACTTCTGTCTTTTTTTTTTTTTTGAGTACTTTATTGGAGATCAGAGTCTCATGGACTTTATTACCAGGGCTGGCTTTGGACCATGATCCTCAGATCTCAGCCTCCCAAGTAGCTAAGATTATAGGCATGAGCCACTGGCACCTGGCTTAAAACAGTTTTTGACAAACTTGTTCAGTAACTTCAGGATTCTCCTCTCCAAGCTTTTTCTTTCTCCTTTGTGGGAAAATTGGGAAACATTGTGATTACAGCTGACAGTTTATCTGTTTTGTAATCTATTACAAAGAAATGTTTTGTAAAATACAGTCAGCAGAGTATAAATGAAGAATGATTTGTGGATTGGTCAGCACTGAGAAGCAGAAGAGATTTAGAGTGATGCTATGATGCTATGCCTGGTGGTATGGGCAGAGAGTTTTTATAGGAGTGGAGACAACACCTGCTCACCCACAAGGAGGGGACTGGTGTGATGAAGCATTCTTCTTATCTGGGTGGAGAAGGATATGCTAGCTACTTATGGTAGGCCAAAATTTGGCTTCTTTTGATTGACTGAGATTCAGCCTTTTATTGTTATACTTATAAGGTAGGTTTTGGTTGTTTGAATACTAAGTCAGATTGTAGTTCATTAGTAGGGACTTAAGGTACAGAGGCTGCCTCAGGACAAATTTAATATTACTGAGCTATATCTTTTACTCTTTTACTTGGGTTTTGCACTCTTTCTCTCCCCCCCAAACACACACACACACACACACACACACACACACACACACATCATCTGTAGCTATTATACTGGGAGCTGATATTTGTCATCTCATTTTTGGCTCCTGGTCTTGTGGTCCATGACTTTGGATTTTTCCCATCTTAGTTCCATTTTTCAATCCAGTGCCCAATGTGGCACTTTCTTAGCTTCAGTTGGAGCATGCATGTAAAAATCGATTTTTTTTCTCTGTTATATATAGGTAGGAGGAACTAAGTGCCATCTGCAGCCCTGTCTGTACTATACCCTTAAAAGGACTGACCCATGGAAATCACTATGAGAAACTGGGGTAGTGAATATAAAGATTTTTTTGATGCCTATGACTAGAAACTTCCTCCTGGATCATTGGATATTTGTTATTTTAAAAAATATCTGCTGGTGGCTCACACCTGTAATCCTAGCTACTCAGGAGGCTGAGATCTAAGGATTGTGGTTCAAAGCCAGCCCAGGCAGGAAAGGCTGTGAGATGCTTATCTCAAATAAACCACCAGGAAACTGGAAGTGGCACTGTGGCTCAAGTGGTAGAATGCTAGCCCTGAGCTGAAGAGCTGAGGGATGGCGCCCAGGCCCAGAGTTCAACCGACCAAAACAAAACCAAAACCAAAAACAAAATCTATTCTAGTTGCTGTCTTCATTCTCCATTACTTTGTGTTTATCCTTTTATTAAACGTCCTTCTTGCTTTTCTTTAACACACATGTTGTTGGTGTTCCAGTGTATTTTTCTAAGTAGAAATGGTGCATGAGACAGGAATAAAAACCCTGGATCCAGGCTATGAGTGTTCAAATCCTAATTCTACTGCTCTGTAATAATAGTATTGTTTTATAATTTACTTGTGAAAAGGAAATGAGTTAATATTTCTAAGTACTTTAAATAGCACACGGCACATAAACCAACCATAAATATTAATGTCATTGTTTTTTATTAATCTAGTTAGAATAGCATTTTCCATTTAGTTCTTGTCATTAACATCCATCTTTAAGACATATCAACTTTATATTTTTTGGTCAGGAGACGCATGAACACTATGTAGTATTTCTCTGTTGTGTACCTATATGTACCCATATCCCCTGCATAGCTCTTTTTTTAATTTTATTTTTTATTGTGAAAATAAAATTGTTACAATTACATGGGCAAGAAAATGAGTACATTTCTTATCAAGCATTGTTGCCCCCTCTCTTGTTTCCCCTTCCCATCCCTTCCCATCTCCCCCACCCTCCCCCAGAAGGCACCCCTCAACCCCTCCTCCTCCCGCCAAATTTGTAAAGTTCGTTTTTCGGCATAAAGTCTTGTACATCTCATTGTTGCAATGGGTCCACCTGTATCCTTATTTCCCCTTCCCCTCCACAAATTATACCAACATCAAATACAGTGAAAGCAGGGGTTATACTGTGGGGGAGGGACATACAAAGCAACAAAGAAATAATCT
>NW_012267356.1:1709120-1715142 GCF_000151885.1 Dipodomys ordii
GAGGGGGGGAAGGAGAAAGATTGGGATTGGGAGGGAGGGGGGAGGCTGGGAAGGGATGTGAATGGTAAACAAAAGGAGGAGGCTGCAATGCCTGGTAAGAAATGTATGCATTATCCTGCCCATGTAATTGTAACCCCTCTGTACGGTATCTTCACAAATAAAATTAAAAAAAAAATTAGAGGGTTGAGAAGTGGCATTTTAATAGGAGTTTTCAAGCTTGATTTAACTTTTCTCCCATCACGTTTTGGAGACTGTTTTGTTATTTTTTTTTCCTCTCAATTTCCTCCCACCAGAGGGCACTATGCCTTCAATATTTATAGTTACAAATATGTTAGAGCAAGTTTTCTTTGTTCTTCATACCATGTGAACCCTAATACTTAATGTATGGGTTCAAAACATAAATAGGAGCAGCCTAAATATCATTCCTGTCAAATAAATGACAGAATATCTATCTATATTCCATAGAATGGTTGTAAAGCTAAGCCCAAACTCAATAAGGACATTGGCTGTCACAGCAAAAGCTGAAACTTGATTAAAGGAAAAGTTAATGTATACATAATCACGTCCACAAAGCCAGAGTGCATACAGAATAAATCAGGATGAGTTGATATGACATAGATGACTGCTGTCCCATAAAACATCTTCTTTGCATAGATTTATCTGATACCTACTAATGTCTAGTTTGATAAAAAATGACTCTTGTAACTTCTACTGTGGGTAGAACAACTACTAGAACATTTTAGAAATGTCTATATTCACAGGAAAAACATGTAGTTATGTTTTAAACCACCTTAGGTATGTCTTAAGTTTATAGAAAAAGAAGAAATACCAAAATCAATATGCTTTTCTTTAATTTATTAATTTAACTTTAACATTTTTAACTATTATATTTCATGAATTTAATTATTTTAAAATTTCCTTTAATTGTTTTAGCAGCATAATAGATATATTTTCCAGATATTTTCTTTTTTTAAAGTTTATTTTATTGTAAAGATGATGTACGTAGGGGTCACGGTTACATGGGTAAGGCAATGAGTACATTACTTGTCGATCACTGTTACCCCTTCCCTGGCTGTTGTCCTATACCTTCCCTCCTCCCCTCCCACACTCCCCACCCCAACCTACTCCTTGCCAAAGTTGTAAAGTTCATTTCCAATATACTGTCCTGTGGGTATCCTTGTTGAAATGGGTTATCCTGTGTCCTTGTTTCAGCATTTTGTTATTCCCTTCCCCTCCCCAGATTAGACAAATGTATATACAAGATGCAGGGTACCAAAATCAAGTACAGTGACAACAGGAATATACGATAGGGGGAAGAACATACAAAGGAAATAACAAATAAAAAATTACATAGTATATTTAAAGCAATAACAACAAAAATAGACCTCTTGTATCTATATCTTGGGGTTCATTTTACTTAGCATCATCTTACATGGATATATAAACATGGCTTTTGAGCTTTTCAGCTCACCTGATAAGAGTATCCTATATGTATATTAATTACTGCAAATAAAGGAAACCATGGGACCTAAATTTCTTTGGGACTGGGTTACTTCACTTAATATAATTTTTTCCAAGTCTTTCCATTTCCTAAGAAATGGGATGGTGTCATGGTGTCATTCTTTTTAATAGAAACATAGAATTCCATTACACACACACACACACACACACACACTTGATACACTCATCTACTAAGGGGCATCTGGGTTGGTTCCATAGCTTAGCTATGGTAAATAATGCTGCGATAAACATAGTTGTGTTAGTTGCTTTAGTATGGTCTTGTTTGTGATCATTTGGGTAAATCCCCAAAAGTGGAATTGCTAGGTCATAAGGGAGCTCTATGTGGAGTCTTTTGAGGAACCTCCATATTGCTTTCCAAAGTGGTTGAACAAGTTTAAACTTCCACCAACAATACAGTAGGGTTCCTTTCTGTCCACATCCCTTCTAGCATCTGTTGTTATTAGAGTTCTTGATTATAGCCATTCTAACTGGGATGAGGTGGAATCTCAATGTTGTTTTGATTTGCATTTCTTTTTTAAAATTTTTTATTGTGAAAATAACCTACAGAGGAGTTACAATTACATGGGCAAGGTAATGAGTCATTTCTTATCAAGCATTGTTGCCTCCTCCTTAGTTTCCCCTTCCCATCCCTTCCCATATCCCCCCCCACCACGCCAAAGCTGTAAAGTTCATTTTTGACATAATGTCTTGTACATCTCATTGTTATATATTTTTCAGATATTTCTTTGTTGCTTTGTATGTCCCTCCCCTACAGTATAACCCCTGTTTTCACTGTATTTGATGTTGGTATAATTTGGGGAGGGGAAGGGAAAAAACAAATTGTTTAAAAAGGGATACAGGTTAACCCATTGCATTTCTTTTTTTTTTTTTTAATTTTTGGGTCCGGTTGTGGGGCTGAACTCTGGGCCTGGGTGCTGTCCCTCAGCTCTTCAGCTCAAGGCTAGCTCTCCTTGAGCCACAGCGCCACTTCCGGTTTTTTTTTTTCTTTTTGCTTATGTGGTGCTGAGGAATCAAACCCAGGGCCTCAGGCATGCAAGGCAAGCACTCTACCACTGAGCCACCTTCCCAGCCCATGCATTTCTTTTATGGCCAGAGAAGTTGAGCATTTCTTCATGTGTGTATTGGCTATTCTTGTTTCCTCTTCAGAGAAGTCTCTCTTTAAGTCTCTAGCCCACTTGTTGATGGGGCAGTTGTTTCTATGAGGCAGATCTTTTCTTTAAGTAGAAATATTTTTTTGTAGCAATGGTTCCAAGGTGGTACAACATATTCTACACTCAGAACCCTGAAAATTTTTGTGAAGATTGGCTTAGAATCTTCTAAGCTGTTTTAGACTCTTCTCATTAAGGTGTAAAACCAGTTGGAATCTTTAAATTTTATGTGATTTTGTGACTATTCCCAGATCTCTTTTTTTGTTTTTTTAAGAAGGCAAATCTATGATTCTTATTTTTTTTTTGTAGGTTGTGGGGCTTGAACTCTGGACCTGGGCATTGTCCCTCAGCTCTTCAGCTCAAGGCTAGTACTCTACTGGCTTTCTGGAGATAAGAGTCTCAAAAACTTTCTGGCCTGGGCTGACTTTGAACCATGATCCTCAGATCTCAGCCTCCTGAGTAGCTAGGATTATAGGCGTGAGCCATGGGTACCTGGCAAATCTATCATTCTTTATAGGTCTCTGTCACTTGTTCTTTGTGAATGTTTAATTCATAAGTATAGTACATTTTAAGGTGTTTTTAATCAAATATGAATTGAATTTTATCAAATATGAATTTCTACAGAAATGTAGAAAATACATTTTAGTTCTCTTTTTTACATTAGTAAAATGTATAAGTCAACATGTTGTCAATCCTCCACAAATCACATGCTTCACAGTACATTTTATATCCTCTGTGTTTTTTAAACTCACATGGTTACCTTAAAAAGGAGAAAGAAACCTAAAGTAATTAATGACTTAAGGTGGTAGACATTTATTCAGAATTGAAACTTTCAATTTATTTTGGAGTTAAAGAATGATATAATGGCATCCAACCTTACATCTCTCTGTTCTTTGTCTGAACTATACCTTCCCCTTAATTATTTCGTATTTTATAACAAAACTCTACCTGTGAAAATATGGGTAGGTTCAACAATACGTATCTTTAGTAACGGCAACTATTATTTTACTATAATTTGTAAATTATAAAATTATCCCTGCTAGGGGTAATTGGAAAATAGAAAAACAGTGAGACATAAAAAAGACATTTTAAGAGATAGCAGAGGAAAAGTAGAAAATTTAACAATTTACAGGTACTGAATATCAAAATACCAACTACAGATGGAACCTTATTTAGGCTTCAGCTTAAACTCTGAATTTCCTAGTTGACCTTGATTACTTTTGTCAGAACCTATCTGGCACCCCCTTACTTATATTTCCAATCTACCTCTCCTCCCTTTCTGATGGTGGGGATTGTCTTGTGTATTAGAGGATGTGTATTATCCTCTCTGGCCACTCCCCATGAGATGCAACTTGGACATAATTACTATACCTTCAAATGAGTAAAAACAAAAAAACAAAAACTTCCAGACACTGGAAAAGATCAGAGCTGATTGAGAACCAGTATTGCATACTTCTATAACATTATATTTACTCCACACACAAGTTTCTTTAAAACATTTTCATCTTTTTTCCTTTTTCAATTCACCATTGGGGGAAAAATTTCCTTTCTCAATTCTTTTCCTACAGGAAGACTTAATGAGTGACATGAAGGTCACTCACTGAAAGATGTCAAATCTCAGTGGGAAATATTTTAAGAACAATTACCAATCCATGAACTCTGGAGACAACTCTGTCTTCCTCCAATTACTCATCAACTAAAAAAAAGTAAAGGCAATTATCACCAAAAAAACCCCACCAAAAATGGTAGACCTACTGAGAAAATGAATTTCTTTTCTAGGCTACACAAGCAGATGAATCCATCAAATGCATTGGGTATGTTGTGTTGCAAAACTCCTGGAATGCAAGGGACCCACCCCTAGATGTGAGAATAGCCACTTAAAACCCCGGAGAAGCTGGGATTTTCATTCCAGTAGCTTGGCCCTTTTAGCATCCATCTTCTTTTTATTCTTTCTCAAAGAGGTAAGTTTTGTTATTGCAAAACAACATCTTCCAACGAGTGTACGTTTGCTTCCAGGGTTTGCTTCCAGTAGGTTTGCTGAGGGACTTGATGACCAGGGTACTCGGCCTGGCACTGCCAAGCTCTTGTCTATAGCCAAAAATAGCATTCCTGACTCATTGGCAGAATCAGAGTTCATCTTGTGTAGTAGAGGTCTCAGTGCTTAGTATCTGGGGCAGGAATGCTGTCCGTGGTTTCTGCATGGTTGAGATTTTCCCGGGACCCACCATCATGCAAAGAAAACTGGGCCAGCCGGGATCCAGCAGTGGTTGATGTCCAGACGCTAAGTTGCGTTACCCAGAGCATCCTGATGTGAGAGTCACCCTTGCAACCAGGACCCTTCATGGGAAGGGCAGAAGCTGTGTTTCAGTTACATCGTCTCCTTCCTCTCACTTTCTGCAGCAGATGCTTTGTTAGGTCTGGGGGCGGGGGGAGACACCCTCCACTCAGAACCTGGAACCCAGGTAACCGGTACATTTGAAGGTGGTGGGAGATCTTCCAGGCCCTGAGGTCACATCCACTCCGCTGACCCACACCTCCTCTCCACTCTTCCCTATGTAATCTCTCTTTGGCTGTAAATTCTCTCTCTGCACGCTTACATCTGGCGCAAGCCGGAGCTTTGGTTCTCTTCTGCCTGAACCAGGTGGAGGTCTCCTTTCTCCAATCCTGACATGATTTCCCCCAGTATCCCACACATAAATGCTCTCTTATATCGTTTTTTTTTTTTTTTGTTGTTGGTGGTGGTAGTGTGGGGGGGAAGGGAGAATAAAACTTTCTCACCTCCTTTAATTTCATGCGTTCCCATTATCGTTTGAAACGTGATGTCCCTCAAATGCCCATGTATTAGAGGTTCGGTCTCCGGGGTGGCACCGTAGGGAGTTAATAGTTTTTAAGAGGTGGAGGTCCTTAGCTCATGGAGGGGGAACCTAGGTTCTTCATCCTCCCCCTCTTCCTCTTTTCCCTTTCCTCCTCCCCTCCCTCCCTTCCCCTCCCCCTCCTCATTCTTGTCCTCCGCCATAACCCCCCCCCAACACCTTTCTCCTCATTTGCTTTTTGATCATGAGATAAGCAGGTTTGCTCTGCTACCTGTTCTCTTCATGATGTGCTGACCATCACAGAATGCTGCCAAACAGCCATGCCTGGGAACCTACAAAGCAAGGACCGAAACACGACTTTCGTCTCTGTATGGCAATTATCTACAGGATCTTACTGTAAGGATGAGAAGCTAACACACCCAGGTTCCTGGGGATTTACTTGGTGCACAAGGCTTAACTTTTTTTTTTTTTTGGGTCCAGTCGTGGGGCCTGAACTCTGGGCCTGGGTGCTGTCCCTCAGCTCTTCAGCTCAAGGCTAGC
>NW_012267356.1:1715192-1716360 GCF_000151885.1 Dipodomys ordii
TTGGGCCTGGCTTACTTCACTTAATTTAATTTTTCCAAGTCTTTCCATTTCCTAACAAATGGGGCAATGTCATTCTTTCTGATGGAAGCATAGAATTCCATTGTGTATATATACACCACATTTTCTTGATCCATTCATCTACTGAGGGGCATCTAGGTTGGTTCCATATCTTAGCTATGGTAAATAATGCCCCTGCATAGTTCTTATGACAGTTAATTCTAGTTGATTTGCTGGCCTCCTTCATTAGACTAACATGACTGAGAACATTATATTTATCTATGTGTTTTAGGTATTCTGTATAAAGTACAGATAATCACAGGCACTCACACATATTTCTCTAACACATACATGAAGCGGATTTCCTTTGCCCTCATCCACTCACCATATAATTATATAATTCTTGAGAAAAGATACAAGATAACTACTACACGCGGTGAAGACATAATCCCTCTGCTTCAGCTCTCTAGTCCTATCTAATACAAGTCTTCTTCTGGCTGATGATACTTAGCCAGGCTTCTCCAGTTTTGGAACGTCTCTACACCTTTCTTAGAGCCATGACACATTCTCTTCTTGTTGAGATGCTCCTCCTCCAGGAATCTTCGTGGCATTTTTGCTCTCATATTTGCCTCAACTAGCTATTCCAATGTCATTATTTAAGGAGTCTTTTCTAGCCACACCACCTCTCCCCTACATTTTTCCCAAGAAATGCTCAGGAGTTTCTAACTTGCTTATTTATTTTTCTGGAGCCTCTATCATATAGATGAAGGTACCTGTTTAAAAGCTATGCTCTTTCATTGGGATGCATATTTCATGATGCCATTTACTTTTGTCCTATCTGTAGTCACAGATAACTGGTGTCTGGGAGGTATTATTAAATGGATGGATGAGGAATGAATGGAAAAGGTATGAAACAAAAACAAGATGTGGAGATGAAGAGGATCAACTCATTTCTTCTGTGACAACTTCATGACAGATTGGCTTGGAACCATCCAATATTTTAAGCTCTTCTCCTAGGAATTTGTCCATATTAGCAAACTAAAATTAGAGAGTTGAACCACTCTCCCCACTAGATAGATCAACTCGGCAAAAACTCAACAGAGAAACCGCAGATCTAAACAGCTGCATAGATCAACTAGACTTAACAGACATCTACCGAACATTTCACCCA
>NW_012267356.1:1718037-1729359 GCF_000151885.1 Dipodomys ordii
CGGGTCTCTATTAAGAAAATTTTGGCCTGTGCCAAGGAGACCTAGGGTTTCTCCTCTTCCATCCTGTAATGTTTTCAGAGTGTCTGCTTTGACTCTGAAGTCTTTGATCCATTTGGAGTTGATTCTGGTGCAAGGTGATAATATAAGGATCTAACTTTAGTTTTCTACAGGTATTTAACCAATGCCAGCACCATTTACTGAAGAGGCTGTCTTTCTTCCATTCTATTTTTTTTAGCTCCCTTATCAAAGATTAGATGGCTATAGATCTGTGGGCTCATTTCTGGGTTTTCAATTATATTCCATTGGTCCTGAGGTCTGTTCTTGTGTCAGTACCAAGCTGTTTTGATTACTATGGCTTTGTAGTAGAGTTTGAAATTTGGTATTGATATTCCTCCAGCCCTGTTCTTTCTGTTACAGATCATTTTTGACATTCGGGGTCTTTTATTGTTCCATATGAATTTTTGGATTGATCTTCTATTTCCTTGAAGAATGAGGTTGGAATCTTGATAGGTATCATATTGAATTTGTAGATAGACTTTGGAAGTATTGCCATTTTCATGATGTTGATCCTTCCAACGCAGGAATTTGGGAGGTTTGTCCACTTCCTAAATTCTGCTTGGATTTCCCTTTTCAAGTTTTTTAAGTTTTCAATGTAGAGGTCTAAGAGCAAGGATAAGAACCACATGATTATCTCAATAGATGCAGAAAATGCATTTGACAAGATCCAACACCCCTTTATGGTTAACTAGGAATCCATGGAACATTCCTCAATACAATAAAGGCTGTATATGACAAACGTACAGCCAGCATTATACTTAATGGTGAACAACTAAAGCCATTTCCTCTAGCCTCAGGAACGAGACAAGGATGTCCACTCTCTCCACTTCTCTTCAATTTAGTATTAGAATGCCTAGTTACAGCAATAAGATAAGATGCAAACATAAAGGGGATCCAAATAGGGAAAGATGAAGTAAAACTCTCCCTCTTTGTAGATGACATGATCTTGTATTTAAAGAATCCCATGGACTCCACTCTCAAATAACTAGAGGTGATTTGAAACTTTGTCAAAGTAGCAGAGTATAAAATTAACCCTCAAAAATCAATGGATTTTCTGTATGCCAACAATGAGAAGAGTGCAGCTGAAATCAGGAAAGCAACTCCATTTGTAATAGCCCCACAAAAAATAAAATACCTAGGAATTAACTAAAGAAGTGAAGGACCTCTTTATATATTTTTAAGGGTTTGAACTGAAGGTTTTATACTTGCTGGGTTGGTGCTCTAGCCCAGCTTTTAGCTACTTAGAGATGTACTCTTAAGAGTTTACTGCCCAGGATGACTTGGAACTGTAAGTCTCCATATCTCAACTTTCTGAATAGTTAGGATTGCAGGTAAGAGCCATCAATGCCTGTTCATTTACAGATTTATAAGGAGTTTGTTTGTTTGTTTATTTATTTTTGTTGTAAAGATAATGTACAGAGAGGTTAGAGTTACATGAGTAACGTAATAAGTATGTTTCCTATGGAGCATTGTTAACCCCTCCTTTGTTTTCCTCTACTATCCCTTTCCTCCCCACCTCCCCAATCCCCCTCACCATATTTGTTAGGAAATGGAAAGACTTGGAAAAAATTATATGAAGTGAAGTAAGCCAGGCCCAAAGAAACATAGGTCCCATGATTTCCCTTATTTACAATAGCTAGTATACTTCTAGGATAATTTTCCAGACAGGCAGAAAAGTTCAAAAGCTATGTACATATGACTATATAAGATGATGCTAAGCAAAATGAATCCCAAGATAGGGACACAAGAGGTTTTTTTTGTTGTTGTTGTTGCTGTTGTTTTTAATGTACGATGTGATTTTTTTTGTTTCTTTTGTATGTTCTTCCCCCAAGGTATAACCCCTGTTGTCATTGTATATGCCCTGCATCTGTATATTTTTTTAATTTGGGGAGGGAAAAGGAAATAACAAAATACGGAAACAAGGATACACGGTGGCCCATTGTAACAAAGAGATCTACAAGACACTATTTGAAAACGAACTTTACAACTTCAGCGGGAGTTTTTTTTAAAAAAGTGTTTTGCTTTGTTGCTTTTATGTTTTGCTTTGTTTTATGCAGCTTATTTGGGAATGGTTTTATTTTAGATGGCCTCATTAAAATTTGGAATGGCATTCCTTGGTAATTCTACCTAACACTTGGACCTTCCCTCCAGACTCATTTCGCCCCACTATCCATCTAAAATAAATAGAGTTCACACATTTCACTCAAGTAACATATTTCAGCCAGAAAAATATTTTGCATGTTGGGTTACCATAAGATTCAGGTGTGAGATGTATTTTGTCTGGTTGTATTTCCTTTTCAGATTTGTTCTCTAGCTCCCTGAAACAGAATGTTTGAAATCTTAATGGTTGAGTTTTGTGTGAGAGAGAGACTCTTTTTGGCAAAGCAGGAAGAAAGCAGATGCTTGACACATATCATTAAGTGTAATGTGCTTTAATTATATTGTACATTACTTTCTACACAAGAGAAGAAATACTGTTAAGTGCATGAAAACTCTCAATAAGAATAGAGAAAGCAAAAATTCAAACATGTCAAAAAATTTGCTTTCTCAAACAGAACAATCCCAGTGAATAGAGGAAAAGAGGAAATCATTATGAAGTGTTATGTTATGTGGAAATGAGCCAAAAAGGAATAAAGGACATGTTTGGATATATAATACAGCAAGAAAATACAGTTTTGAAGGAAACGACAAGGAACACCTGACAGTCTGGGTACTGAGTGTTTAAAGTATAAAGTGAAAGATAATTGTATGCATTGCTGTGTATTTGTTTAAGGGCATATCTGAACATTATGGACCATTGTTTCTTGCACCCCTTGAATTGTTTGTGTGTAATAAGACCAGAAATGATGACCAAATTTTACTTTTCTAGGTAATCAAAGATATAGCGTGTTATATATACATGCATAAAAATAGAATAATGAAATTCACTAAAATATGTTTTGAAATTAGGATTCCAGGAGATAAGGTAGTTAATAAAGAGCCACAGAAGGAGTGAATTAGACCAAGAAACATTATATGGGTGTATGGGAATATCACAATTCAATCCCTTTGTATAAATAATTTATACGAAGAGAAATATATGCATAAGGTAGTCATCATGCATGATGAAATATTAAGGCTACTTTTATGGTTGAATTTGATTCCATGAACATTTCAGATTTTCTAAGAATTATGTCAATATTTATTTTTACTTTCACTTATTCACTCACTTATTATAATCATAAATAATTATGACAGGGACAATTTAGTCACACTGATGTCAAGGCTTTGTGAATGTCTAGCATACAATGAGTATCATATCATATAGTATAAATGTATAATAAGTGCCCAAGAATACAGGTAATAAGAAAATTCATGCATAGATGATGAAAAAGAATATTGACTTCTGAGCTATGTCTTTTAATTTCCTAAACATTCCAAACTCAGGTGTCAGAATAGTCTTAATGGAGAGTCTGAAGAATTACAAAGAATTACAAAATATGAATTTCAGGATGAATAAAAAGAATTTCTCAGTACCTAAGTCAACCTCTCAAGGTCAACTTTCCTTGACTTTTTCATAATTTTCTGTGCTCCTTTTAGAAATATCCTATATCCTCCTAACAGGACTTTCTTATCATCGCCATGACAATTTTGAAGAATGCATTTTCATTACTTATAGAATGACCACAATTTGGATTTTTCATGATCTTGATTTTTCATCGTTGTATTCAAGTTTTCCAGAATATATAGAGATATAGGTAGGTAGGTAGATAGATAGATAGAGCTAGCTAGCTATCGATATCGTATAGGTATTGTTGCCTTTTCTTGATGCATATTATCAAGCATATTATGTCAGTATCTCTCAAAACTGGAGATGTTCAAATTTACAGTCGAGTTGGGACAGTATTCACAGATTATTCATAAGTGAATTGTCCAGGGTTTGCATTTGTTAGAAATTAGTCTGTAGCTCTGAAGAGCTTGGACATTGTCTCTGATTCTACATCAAGGAAAAATATGAAAGGATTCTACATCTGCTATAAAACTAAACTCAAGCTGGATCACAGACATAATTATAAAATGAAAAGCCATGCAGCTTTTGAAAGAGAATATGAGATGTAGTCTAAGATAACCTTGGCTTTGTGATAAGTTTTTAAATACTGCACAGAAGATAGTCACTTGAGCAAAACTGTCGGATACAGGAGTTATTAAAATGAACAAATTCTGCCCTGAAAATTAAAGAGACAGTTCAGAGTGCAAAAAGGGAAGTCACATATACCTAGCGAAGGTTGAAAATATATGCCTAACAAAGGACTGATGCAACATATGCAAAGAACTCATAAAACTCTGTAATAAAGAAATAACTCTAATTTAAAAATAGACAAAAGATCTTACGTTACCATAAAAGATACACAGGTATATCATAAGCATCAGAAAAATACTACATGTCCTGTGTCTTTTAGTAATCAAGTAACAGTGAGGAACTACTCCATACCCATCAGATTAAAATCCAAAAACCTGACATCAAATGCTACACAGCCTGTGGAGCCACAGAAACTCTTGCTCATGTATTTTGTGCATGTGAATTGATGCTTCAGAAGATAGTTCATCAGGTTCTTACAAAACATAGTCTTCACAGATGAACCAGTGATCATGCACCTAAAAATCCACCTTAAAAACTTACACCCCCCAAAAAACTTGCATATGTAAATTTATATCAGCTTTCTTTTTAATCACTTAAAACTCAGGACAACCAAAATATTTTTCTATGGGTTCATGGATAAACATATGTGCTACACCTCTAACAGGGAATATTATTAGTAATGACAAGCAATGAGCTTATTACAACATCAAAATTATTAGAGGAACAAGTAAAATGAAATCAGTCAGTAAATACTAATTGCAACATTATTGCAATTATAATATTCTGGAAAAAGTAAAACTGCAGAGGCAGTGAAAATTTCAGTGGTTGTTAGGGATTTTTAATATGGGAACAAATGTGATGGTCAAAGGTAAAATTCAAAACTCATTATTCTTTTTTTTTAATTGTGAAAATACTGTACAGAGGGGTTACAATTACATGGGGAAGATAATGAGTACATTTCTTATCAAGCATTGTAGCCTCCTCCTTTGTTTCCCCTTCCCATCCTTTCCCATCCTCCCCCAGTCCCCCACCCAATCCTCCCCACCCCCCCCACCAAAGTTCCACATAACAACTTGTACATCTCATTGTTGCAATGTGTCCACCTGTATCCCTAGTTGAACGATGTGTTTTTCTCCTTCCCCTCCACAAATTATACTGACATCAAATACAGTGAAAGCAGGGGTTATACTGTGGGGGAGGGACATACAAAGCAACAAAGAAATAATCTTATAAATGTATTAGAAACAATTGCATGAAAGAAAAAAAACATTTGAATACATATCTTAGGGTTCATTTCTCTAACATCACCTTATCTGATCTTTTCTGCTTTTATTTGTTGACAGTTTAATGTAGAGTGGTTCACATATATATATATATACATATAAATATACTTGTATAGATACACACCCACACACATACATATATCAACAGATATAGAGATATCAATGGATCATCAAGGTGGAGGAAAATGATGAAAGAAGTATGTTGCTGGCTTATTCATTTATTTATATGTCTTTATCAGCATGGACTCATGGGTTCTTATTGTCCTCCTTTGGTCAGATTCTATGATTACCATTATCTAATGTTCTGATTGTCCCAGCTTTGGATAGTGAAACCTCCCTTTTAAGTGGCTTTTTGGCTTTCTTGACCTATCTGAATATCATTGGATTGCTCCTTGTTGTTTGGGGAATTGCTTCTTCTGTTCTGTCCTTCATTATAATCTTCTGGAATCATTAGCTTTCCTAATGAGACTTGCTTCTATTTAGTGTAAAGCAGTAAGAAACTAAGATTTGGTTTCTGGATATGCTGCTAGGCTGCTGGGCCTTTTTACCAGAGAGAACTATAAGAACATGTGCAGGGGCTGGAGGTTTAGCCCAGTGGAAGGGTGCCCGCTGGGCGCGCCCACGGCCCTGGGTTCGGTCCTCAGCCCTGGGGACAAAAAAGAAGAACATGTGCACACACAAATATGAATGGGCTCCTTTCATCTCTTTAGACATCTATGTTAAAAACCATGAGTTAACCATCCCAGCCCTAAACCCCAAGACTTCTTTTCATCATTTGTCTTTTTATGTTTGTATTTTATAACAAGATGAGAAATCCGGCTCTTACAGTTTTCACTATGTTCACTTTATTTTATATCCTTGTACACAACCAAATATTCAAAGCACATGAATAATCTCTGCCTAAACCTACCCACCTATGGAGATTCATTTCAGCCCAACCAAGGTCATTTCCTAAGCTGTACTTCCTCTGATTCTATATTATTCTTACATGATCCATAGCTCCCTCTCCTCTTATGCTCTGTCATAGCAAAGGAAACAGCAGAATAGTTGATACTCTCCCAAATGACAGCCAGGGGCTATTTCCTAAGCATGGTCGGTCAGCTGCCTAATTGGTTAGGTTCAGAGTTCAGTAAAAATGGATGACCTTAGAATGGGAAGAAAGTCAATATTATCTTCATCAAGCATGCTCTGGCACAGCCAGCTCATAAGCAAGATGATCAACACCATGACCTTCCCTCATGCCCCTGACCTTCTCCGTTTCCCATGTCTAGCTCCCTGATGAAGGTCTCTCCCTTCTGATGGAGCTTGATTACTGCCTTGATAAAGAGGTCAGGCCAGCGAAGCAGAGCAAGACAGTAGGGGAGGGGAAGTGACTCTGTGGAGCTTTTCCAATGGAAGAAATGTCGTTCTGTGTGTGAACCAGGTTCCCAGTCTCTGGTACATGCTGTGCTATCCCCTTGGACTTCATTTATTTTTTAAAAAAGAATTTCAAGGTGATGACCAAAAAAGTCATTCAACTTCAAGTATGAGGGTGCTTTTGACAGAGGAGCCCCGCCCTGTGGCACTGTGCTAGTCACACATACATGATGCTTCCTCTGTGTCCATAACACAGAGAGGGAAAGGAGACTCACTTGTCTCAAGAAAGAAAAGCAATGACAACTAAATCCTTGGGGGTACTTTCAAGGGGAATTAGTGGAACTGATGGAATGTGGAGGCATAGCGCATGAGCTGGGTGTTGGAGGAAAGGCACTGATAACAGGTAAGAGAAGAGTTAGAAGCTGTCTAGGACTTTCTGAGAGAAAAATGCCAGGAACCTGCTATCCTGTGGATAGATTCCCACTACCAGGTCTGCAGTGTTTACATCAATATAACTATGATTATATGCAAAGGATGTTCAAACTGAACCACTGGTGACACTGGTAAGAGTAGACAGTGTCTAGTGTAATTTAGTCTATTAATTCATCAGCAATACGCACATGGAAAAGGTTCCCCTTTGTCTCTGAGATCCCTGACATGTGCCTGACACATGGAAGGTACTCAACAAATGTCAGCTGAATGAATCAATAAACACCCACTCATGTTCAAACATCATACACAAGGTAATTCAGTCTACTTAAGATTCTACTTGGCATTATGAAAATATTTCTACTTTTCTTCTCTGCTAAATTTTGGAGCCCAGTATAATTTTGCAGAATAGCTTAGAAACAGAATGACTATTTTTCTTGGGAAGCAATTCCTTCTTTGAATGAAACAAACAATCTACCACCAAAACCAAAACCCAAACTCAAAAGTTAAAAATGCATGCCCAGCCAGGCACTGGTGGTTCATGCCTGTAATCCTAGCTACTCAGGAGGCTGAGATCTGAGAATTGTGGTTCAAAGCCAGCTGGAACTGGAAAACCTGTGAGACTCTTTTCTCCAGTTAACCACCAGAAAGTGGCACTGTGGCTCAAGTGATAGAGCACTCACCTTGAGTTGAAGAGCAGAGGGACAGCACCCAGGCCTAGAGTTCAAGCCCCATGACCAGCTCTGGACATCTATCATCATTGTGGGTGGGCATGCATTTCTAAATGAAGTGATTATTCAGATATCAACTCCAACAATAGTTATCAGTTTCAAATTATGTGAAGTTTTATATTAATTTATCAAGGTATTTAATACTCTAGAAGTATTTCTAGAGAATTTTCTTAAAAACTGTCTAGTGCGATAAATAGCTTCAGTAATAGGATAGGTGTCATTCAAGAATATGGAGACTCCTGCTGCACAAGTGGTCTTGTCATCTGTACATCTTGTCAAACCCTTAGTGAAAGACATTGCCTTCTCTAACCCAGTTATTTTATTCATTCATTCATTTAGTGCTGGTCCTGGGGCTCGAACTCAGGATGTATGCTCTATCCCTGAGCTTTTACACTCAAGCATAGCTGCTCTACCACTTTGCCCCAAAGAACTACCTCCAGTTTTCTGGAAGTTAATTGGATTTTCCTGCCTGGACTGCTGTTGAACCATGATCCTTAGATCTTAGCTTCCTGAGTAGCTAGGATTTCAGGCATGAGCCACTGATTCCCAATTCTTACACATTTCTTAAATCTCCACCTGGGGAAAGGGAAGGGTTTAAGGCAGCAAGCTGAAAAAAGTAACTGTACATTCTTCAGTTTTTTTGTACTATCTCCAGGATACCAACTTGGAGCTAAATGAGCATGATGAGGAGTGTCCATAGAAGGTACTTCTTGGGCTTTTATTTCTTTGGATAAATCTGGCCCAAGCAAAAATTCTGGAGTTGGTATTATTTCCTATCAGTAATCTTTGTCTTTTCTTTTGTCCATTTTCCCTGACTTGGCTATGCAGTGCTTTAATAGCTTTCTACAAACCCTGATCAAAATAAATTCACAAGGTGTAGTGTAGAAAGCACTGATTCAGAGTCGGGTCAAGTTTTGTGCCTTACTTAAGATTTTATCTTAAGCAAACAGCATTATCTTTCTAAGTTTCTGTATCATCATCTTTAAAACTGCTGAAAAATCTTCTGGTGAATTATACATATTTACCTTGTAAACATTGTTCAAATGTGAATTATTAAAATGTTTTTATCAGTTATGCATAATAAAGTAGCTCCTCTGTTTTCATATAATAAATACTAGAGGATATCTTTTTTTTTTTTTGCAAGCCTGAGCAGACAAATCTGTGGGACTGTGGCATTTGAACTCAGGACCTTGTACTTGCTCAGCTGATTCTCTTACCACTTGAGTGATACCGCTGGCCTGCTTTTGTGTTCCTTTCTTTCTTTTTTGTCAGTCGTGGGGTTTGAACTCTGGGCCTGAGAGCTGTCCCTCAGCTCTTCAGCTCATGGCAAGTGGTCTATCATTTGATCCACAGAGTCACTTCTGGCTTTGTGGTGGTTTATTGGAGACAAGAGTCCCACAGACTTTCCCGCCTTGGCTGGCTTTGAACCATGATCCTCAGATCTCAGCCTCCTAGTAGCTAGGATTGCAGGCGTGAGTCACCGGTGCCTGGCTTGTTTTGCTTACGATGAAAATGAAGTCTCTCAAACTTTGCTGCCAACACTGTCTTTGAATTGTGACCCTCTTTTTCTTTTGGCCAAATAAATAAAAATAAAATAGAACTCAATGGGCAGAATGCATTCGTGTAGGTGTACATATTGTGAAAGAAATATTAAAATATAGATGTAACCTACTATTTTCATATACCAGGACTCTTGTGGTTTCAGATTCTGAGCTAGATGTCAAGTTATGTTTTAATCCATATTATAATGATCTGAGTAATCTATAATGAGGAAGTCAAAGAATTCACAAGCATGATCTAATACTCCCAGTCTGTCTGTCTTGACTTTAATTGACTCATCAATTATGCTTTAGTGTTGCAAAAGTGATACTGACCAATTGGGACAGGTGTGAAATGTTAACTATTTTGAAATGAAAAATGGTGAAGGAATGTTGAAGAACATTTCTGTTATTCATAAAGCTTGCCTATATTCATTAGGTCAGGGGCTTTGCACTGTGGGTCTTAAAACAAAAACAGCCTATGGTGTAGAAGCATCCCTATAAAAGATTGCTTTTGTATAAAAGATGATACATAAAGCAAATAATACGTTTCAAACTTAGGCAAAAGGAAAACAAGTTATTTTGAAATATTTAAAAGTAGGAGCTGGTCAAACACTTCACAATTATCTAATTGAAAGCCCATAAAACTGCATGTTTGATTCTCTTAATCTCTTAAGTAATTAATTTTGTGAGAACTCATTTCTTTCCTACAAGGAGAGGATTAAACTTTGAACTTTAAATTAAACATTAAATGATCATTGATTAGCCAGCTACACCTCATCTAATAAAATTGTTATCTAGGAACCTGCAGAAGCATTTAAATTATTTTTTTTAAAAAAGAGCTTTAATTCCTTTATGGCTTAAGGAACAGAATTTAATACTGGGAATTCATTCATTTGATTCCTATCTCTGTCCAGAAGGAAGATTGTGCACTAAATTGGAATAATTAACAAAGCTTAATAGGAAGATTGCTAAGAAAGGAGTGGAGTGAAAAGTAAGGTAACCAGTGAGGAGTAACACCATTGAGGACTAGCCCCGCAGGAAGATTGTACCATTTGGGATGGAAGGGCGCATGGGAATTAGACACCAGAATGAAAGGTCACTGTTGCGTAGACATGACAATGGTTATGGCAGAGAGATGTCATGCCAGTGTCATTGGCTACTGTCTGGCTACAGTAATGATGGAACTGCCAAAATGCAGGCTGATAAGGGTTAGCCTGGGAAGATATATGTTCGGATCCACTCCTTTTCTGATTTTAGATCTATGGCTAACCCTTTCAATGAGCCTAGTTTAAGTGGAATTTGGACAGAGCCTGTATGACTCATGTTCCCAAGACACAGAGAACGATAGACTGAAGACAGAAAATACAAAATCTCTTGCATCCCCAACAGTCATTTTGTCAAAACTGTCAACACTTACAACAAATAAAAAATTTCTTTGAGGCATATTTTCCCATAAGAAAAATATACTGCCTTATCAAAGACATATAACCTCTCTACTTTGTGTGGAATTGTGTGTGTTTGTGGGGCTGGGTGTTGACTCTAACTTTCTTTTGTTCAAGGCTAGCACTTTATCACTTGAGGCACAGCTCCAGTTTCAGCCCCTGCCCAAGCTGGCTTTGAATTGTGATCCTAAGATCTCAGCCTACTGAATAGCTAAGATCATTACAGGCAGGTGCCACCAGCACCCGGCTGTGCTGAATTTTCCACTTCTACTACCTTTCATCTCCATCTTTATACAAATATTTTAATCTCATAGTATTTGAGGCATACCCAATGTTGGGCTTGCTGTAACATTTTTTTTTTTT
>NW_012267356.1:1730639-1776500 GCF_000151885.1 Dipodomys ordii
TACAGAGGGGTTACAATTACATGGGCAAGGTAATGAGTACATTTCTTATCAAGCATTGTTGCCTCCTCCTTTGTTTCCCCTTCCCATCCCTTCCCATCTCCCCCCCACCCCCTCCTCCCCACCCCGGCCAAACTTGTAAAACGTAAAACATATTTTTGTATGTGTTTCCTCTGTCCAAAGAGCATAAAGGAACTCTGCCATCGTCTCAAAATTCAACGAAGCTATTAGGTACAAAATTCTACAAATACTTTTATGACATTTAAAACAAACACATTGAAGTCTGGAAGAATAGTAAATAATATGGTTATAATAGAAAATTAGGTAAATTTAAAATTAGGTGAATTTTTTGTGAAGTCCATCATTAATCCATCAATCAACCATAAATTAACTAATAAGCTTGTACTGGGCATTATATATATAGATATAGATATAGATAATACTTTGGAGTAATACTCTCATGTTTAGAGAGAGTACTAATAACCAAAAATATAAAATTGGAAAAGAAAATAAAATGAGAATGAAGTATTTACCATATTATCTTTATTAATAATATAATAACTAGTTGACAATTGCTATTATTTATTTTTAAAATACCCAAGATATACTGTGCATTAAGAGTTAAAAGATGATTAATGCTAGAATCGATGGTATGCAGATTAAAATTCTGGCTGACATGTTGATCAGCAGTGACACTTGGGTTTATGCCAGTTTCCTTTTCTCAGAGGCATCAATTAACTCTTGTGTTTTGTTATGGGTAAATGAGATTGGAGAGGTCCTGGACCAAAGTAGAAATGCAGTAAATTTTAGATTTTATAACCTACCAAGAAAGGACAGCTATTATGTAAATGAAAGATCTGTGAGTGAAATCTAATAAAGAATGTTTCTACTTACTTCTTTGTCTAATACATTTTTGTTTAAAATTGAGGGATGAATGGAGTGGAGAGAGATGAGGGGAAATGATGGAAGGGGTGACAGTAAAGATGCATTGTCCTCACAATGTTGAGTCAAAACCCCACTTAAACAACTACTTAAGGATAATAAAAATAATAAATAAATCATGATGTTCCAGGCACTAATCTAAAAAGCACTTCATAAATATGAACTCATTTATTCCACGTAATCATGCAAAATTATTATTTCCTCTTCTGTAGGTTAGAAATTGAATCCCAGAGAGATAAAATAATCTTCCTAAGTTTGCATAGCCAAAAATGTCTTGTAATAAAAGTCTAGACTATTTTCAGAGTCTATGCTCTTATACTGAAAATGAAAATGTGATAAGGACACCGATCATGTCTAACAGTTATACCGATGTGTGCAACATTTTAAGTTTGTCAAATAGATGTGATATGGTTATTAGACTTTCACATTAAAAATATATATATTATACTTTCCTAGAATAGAAGCCTCAAGGAGTGTGCTAGTATATAAAGTTTGTCGTGTTTTACTACCATAAACCTTTGACAAGATGGGGGTCATACTTTGTGTCAAGTTTTAACCAGGTTGATGGGATGTAATTTGATCATTGCTTTCTCACAACAAAAGACCAGTGGGTCCAGAACACTAATATGCTTTTGGCCTTCTGAAAACCTCCCTTGATCACTGGCAAAGACAATGGAGTCTATTTGCACTTGGTAGGATACTGTTGCTATAGCAACCTTCTACCTTGCAAAGCCTGTGCCAGTCTCTCAAAGCAGGCAGAGCTCCATTTCCACTCGAAACATGACTGAAATGATGCAACTCAGGGGTCACTTTGTATGTATCTACTAATTCTGCCTGTCCAGTAACAAGTTTCATCCAACACCTAAAATCCTTGTTTAATTTGTTATATTCCCCATACAATCTGTTCTTCATGCCATTGATCTTATAATTCATCTCTTTAATACTTTTTTCTTTTTCTATTGTTAAATTATCATTGAGTAATTGCCTAAAGGGGTTTCTATTCAACATGTCAGTTTATGAGTTATACTGCATCTTTATCAATGAAAACCTCCATCATTCTCCTCATCTTCACAACCCTACCATCCCTACAAGCTACCTGGTTTCATGTTCACATCTATACATGGTGACTGTATTTGCCCTTCTTTCTTGTCTCCAGTTATCTTTCCCCCTCCTCTTGACCTCACCCACCTCTGACAAAATATGTTTTAACTTCTTGGTATTCATGTATTCAACTGTAAGTTAGTTGGTTGAAGGACTTACACCATTGGTATCCTCCCCTAAGTACGTCATACTTTCTAGTCATTTTGTGTGTGTATACTTGCTTGATTCTTTTTTTATCTTCACTCATTCACTTACTGCTATTGATATTATCCTTTCAGTTTTGATTTTCCTAATTCTTTCTCTCTCTCTTTTTAAAATTGTGCTATGGGGCAATGTCCACACTTTTCTCATATGACAAAGAATCCTAAAATAAATTTGAGTTATAGAGAGATGATAGGTTAGTAATAAACAAAGGTGGACAGTATACTAGTATAGAATCACAGCTTGATTTTATGTAACCTTTAGATACAGTTAATCCCAAAGAAACTAAAATCATAATATTGAAGTAAATTAATTATAATAAACAAGTAACTGTGAGCTCACCTGTAATTATATATTCATGGATTCTTTCTAACTTGGAAGTTTGGAAGTTTGCCTAGCTTAGTATTATAAATATTTATCTTTATACATAGAGTGCAGTGTTAAACTAAGAGTTTTGTTTCATGAAAATAGTTAGAAGCCAGCAATGAATTGTAAATAGTGAGTTAACACGAAACAGATTTTTGGTAGATAAATAATGTAAACAATTTATATGTTACATAATTGAAACATTGTGGTTTGAAATTGTAGCAAGGCAATTGGGAGGAATTTTCATACCCTAATGACATATCTTTGAAAAGTGCTCCAACTTTCTACAGCCCACACACCAGCGCTAGCAGTGAAATTTGTTGCTCAGTTTGAATTCTCCACCCCAGAACAAATGATTATGATAAAATGAAAAACAACAACAACAACAACAACAAGGAACATGCAACCCATCAAATGTTCCTAGCAAAACTACAGAGCATAAACTCATGCGATGGGGTTTCAAAGAGTCCAAGCTATTTTAGAACAGCAGTATCTATTTTTCATCCTGAATTACTGCAATTTCAGTAGCAGCTGTTGCACTGAAAATTACAATGGTCAACATTTAATCAACACAATTTTTTTTCTTTCCCCTTCATCAATCAATCATTTGCTTCAGTTGCCATAAAAAAGTCTCAAACTTTACTTGGCAATTAGGAGCTTTAAAAGCTTCATTATACTCTGGTGCGACCTATGAATCTCTTATTATTTCCGACTCAGTCCTCACACACTAGCTGGGCTCAATTTTAGCAGTTTCCCAACACAGTAATCTCCCCTCCCCTTCCTTCACACTTCTAGAAAACCATCTGTTTTGTACCTATTTGGCACAAACACTGTCTTTTTTCTGATATCAAAAATTAGTTTTACCTCCTCAAGAAACTTATCTTTGTGTGTGCTATAGCTTGGCTTTAAACAATTTCCCAATCTCTAGATTTCCGTAAGCCCTTTAATTTTGTCCCTTAATTGAACTCTACTCAACTTGTCTTCACTGATGCGCTTGTGAATGGAACCAATTGGCAATTTCATCTCATCTTCTTTCCAGGCACCACACAGAGAAGACAGTGGTTCCTTACAATCAACATCTTGGCAAATCAAGTGTGATCTTAGGGTAACATTCATTTCTCTGTTTTCTAAATTTCGGACATATTTAGTTGTCAGGGTATGACCCTTGCTCTGTAGATATTTGTATATGATTGAGTTTTCAGTAATCTATGTGAGTTTATCCAGTCATTCTTTGAGCATACATTCTGGCATGTGTGCTAGGAACTGGAGAAAGAAAAATGTGGAAACAAAATTGTCACCTAAAAGCACAGTGGAGTGTTTTCTGGGGATGGTCACGGGAGGTAGCATGGGGGCTGTGACAGACATGCTACCAGAAGGCCTGGCTGTGGATCTAAACACTCATCTACCCTAAGAGAAAATGGCATAATATATACAGAGAAATGGAAACATAAATGGATTTACAGTTTTGGCCAAAGCTGAGAAGTGAGAAGTTGCACATCTCTTGACTTGTGCATAAGAGTGTCAGAACTTCTAGAAAAGATGATAGGCAATCCAGGAAATATGTGTATGGGAAATACTCTTTCTCCTGAAAATGGAATCTTTCTTCTGAATGCATTGCTTCTGCAGGGGAGGCACTCTCCTAACATGATATTTCCAACAGAAATCGGAATTCCTATCCATGTCCCCAAGCACATGGTAGGGCTGGAGGAACTCAGAAGACATATCTACTGACCTTGTCCAGCAAGGGAAAAAGAGTAGTGGTTATAACTGTTATGGAAGCCGGAACCACAATACACAAGTGGATGAGAGAGTGTGGGGAAGAATATTTAAATACATATGCCAGCTCACATGGCACAAGGAGAAAAGAAGGTTCTGTTTAGCGTTCAGAAAACTGTAAATAAAGAAGGCAAGAGGATGGTGGGACAGAAGACTTAAAAGGTGCATTGGGGCCAGATTACTGATCACTGATGAAGATGTTAAAATGAAGGTTATATATTACTTATTGTTTATCTTTCAAGTAGTTGTACACAGAAGTTGTCATTCATCAAAGCAGTTTATGAATACAATGTGTCTTGATCAATGTCACTCCTTTCAATACTCTTACCCAACCCTCCCTACCCACCCCTTCCCTCAATGTTCTCTTAATTTTGTAGGATATTCAAGGTTACGGATTATTTATGAAGGAACTAATAATGATATATACACAGACCTAGGTTTACAACTCAAGTGTAAAATATTATAACCATAGTTATAATTGATTGACATTTTGATCACTCTCTTCCTCCTTCGGAGTATTTGGACATTAAACAATTTCAGCTTTCAATTGTCTTGTCTGATTTTTATATTGTCATCTTAATGCATACAACTCTTTCTATGTATACATATCTCTACAGAAAATAATAATACATATTTTGGATACTTGACAGATGCAAAGCATATTACACATTTTATCTGTTTTTATATGTAATCATACCCATACAGTAATTGACTAAGCATTTAAATACTCAATGTATTTAACAGATCATAGTAGATGGTAGCAGTACTTTTATTCAAACAAGTATTAGTCTTTAATTTGTAGCAATAATTTAACAAAATCTGACCACGTCAATTATTATTTGTCTGTACTTTCTTTTTAAACTATTATATGAAAATATAATTGAAGGGCTTTGAAAAATTATGTTTCCTCTGGCTTTGAATATTGAAAGGGACAGAAGTTATAGGTCAGCAAGGAATGTTTCTAATTTGATAAACTTGAAAGTAAAAGGAAGTTTTAAAATATATAAACAGAATAATCAGAAAGACATTTTTTTTTTGGGCCCGGTTGTGGGACCTGAACTCTGGGCCTGGGCACTGTCCCTCAGCAATTCAGCTCAAGGCTAGTGCTCTACCACTTGAGCCACAACGCCACTTCCGGCTTTTTTCTTTTTGCTTATGTGGTGCTGAGGAATCGAACCAGGGGCCTCAGGCTTGCAAGGCAAGCGCTCTACCACTGAGCCACCTTCCCAGCCCAGAAAGACATTTTTATGATTAATATTACTGTATTATTCTCAGTTCACTCAGCAGTTACTCCACACTAGTAAGTTCAGTGGGGTACAAGGCCAAGAGAAGAAGACTTCATTTCTAAACTCCCTGCCAGGAAAGTGTGGCTACATGCCAAGGATTCTGCCAATGGGACGTGAGTAGAAATATTTATTAGTCCTGCCCCCTTTCATCTTACTATTTTTCTGAGTTGTTTGGAATCCTGGAGAGGACACTGAAGCTCTATTTCATATTGAATGGGAAAACCATAGTCCAGTATAGTGGTATAGAAAGCTCTAAGAAGCTTTAGTCTTTAGATAATTTTTGTTTTTTTCATTACTGAGTATGGAACTCAGATACTTGTGTCCATTAGGCACCAGCCTCTTTCTCATTGGTTATTTTTGAGGTAGGGATCTTCCTGTACTAGTCCTGGTGGGCCTGGAATGTAAATCTTTCTCCTACGTGTGCTTTATTGTGTTGTCTGGGATGAGGGACACATCCCCGTATCCAGTTGTGCTTCCCCGGAATAGCAGGTGTGTTGAGATGGAGACTCACAAACTTTATACCTGAGCAGGCTTCAAACAGAAATGCACCCATCTTTGCCTCTCCAGTAGCTAGGATAACAAGCTGGAGCCACCATGCCCTGCCTTTCTCAGAAATTATTTTTTGACCAATGCTACCACATAATCTCTGGAATGTTTGCTTATTAACTATTTTAAGTGTGAGAAAAAGAAACAATACTTTAAACTTGCTGGGTTTTTTTTCTTTCTTTCTTTTTTTTTTTTTTTTTACTGAATGCACAAGGTAATTACAACTAAAACAAATCATGAACTAAAACCCAGCAGACCTAAGAAGAGTAGGAGAATATCTTACACTGAAATGATCAAATGTAAATAGAGAAGCAAATAAAAATTATGAAGAATGATTAAATGTGCTCATGCAGTAATTTTAAAATTCATTTTTTGGCATTATTGAGGTTTAAAGTCAGAGCTTTGTGCTAGGGAGACGCTATTGCTGAGCCACCGCAAGCCCTAAAAGTCATTTTAGTTTCTAATGGCAAGCTTTGTCATACATAGGATAAAGGACATAACAACACTGATATGCAGTGCAAAAAATTATGATAAAATTCATTCCTGTATGCCCACAAGTAAGATTAGCAATTAGTGAAGCAGTACCAGGGTTTCTGGCAGTCTCTGTGTGCATCTCCCTGAAGCATCTTCCTTCCCTACTCTCTCTCCCCTTCCCTCTCTCCTAAAGGAAACTGCTCCCCTGACTTTGTGTTACTTAGCTAATTGAGTTCTCTGCAAAGTATTCTTTGCCCCCCAAAATAAAGGATCTATTTTCAGCATGACATAAGTAAACTCATAAGTAGACTTTTATTTTGAATACTGAGAGGAAAACATAATTGACTAATTAATTCAAGTTTGACATTTCTATGGAATGTTTTGGTACCACAGAGCCACCAAGAGTTTTCCCTGAAGATGGATCAGTCCTAGGAGCCTCCCCATTTCAAAATTCTCCAAATACTAGTTATTGATTGGTGAGAGCACCTGTCATGTGCACTGTGAATAATAAGTGATTTTTGACTCGACCCACTTAGATTGAAGCTAAAGGTATGAGGCAAAACACAAGACTATGTTCTTAAGATGTGTCACCATCATAGCTTACATTTTATTGTTTTTTTTTCTTGGTTTGTCATTCTGATCCTCTGTTTTTGGACTCATATTAGTACTTCTCTTAGATGCCTAATAAAATAAACCTTACACTGGTTTTACACAACGAGTTACTTATTTTATTTTTATTTTTAAATTTTTATTGTAAAGGTGATGTACAGAGGTAAGGTATAGTTACACAAATCAAGAATGAGTACATTTTTTTGGGGGGGGTCCAGTCGTGGGGCCTGAACTCTGGACCTGGGCGCTGTCCCTCAGCTCTTCAGCTCAAGGCTAGCACTCTACCACTTGAGCCACAGTGCCAGTTCCGGTTTTTTTCTTTTTACTTATGTGATGCTGAGGAATCGAACCCAGGGCCTCAGGCATGCAAAGCAAGCGCTCTACCACTAAGCCACCTTCCCAGCCCCGAGTACATTTCTTTTTGAACAGTGTCACCCCTCCCTAATTTTCTCCCAATTTTCCCTCCAACCCCTCTCCCACCCACGTTGTGTAGTTAATTTCCAATGTAGTATCTAGTGAGTATCACTGCTGAATTAGTTCACCCTTTGTCCTACCATTTGTCCTACCTTCCCCTCCCCCAAACTGATAAACATACACACAAGAAAAAGGGAACAGAAATCAAAAACAGCAACAAAAGGGAGTGAACATGCCTGTAAATCCACAAGCAAACACAATGGATGGCAAAAGAAAAAAATGTACTTGGGCAGGATAAATAAACAGGACTCTAAATATTCACATGGTGACACCAAGGAAGGATACTATTAGGAGAGAATCTCTACAGCTCAATAGCTATACAACAAATTATGTGGTTCTAATGTATGTTAAGTCAGAAGTATTTTGATTTTAATGAAAAAATTGACAATCGTTTGGGAAACAACTTGGTTTTATTAAAACTGGTTTATTAGTCTTGAAGTTAAGCATCTGTTTGGCGATTCATCGTCTGATATTAATAATAGTTGTCATTATTTTGACTATGAGGCAATTAATTTTTATGTTTAACATTTAGTATTGTTAATATAAGTTGCTGATTCATGAAATAAAATGGAAGGTCTGATTCTCAAGGAAGAGAAGCAAATAAATTCAAGAGGTATAGACCTAAGTGAAAAGTCATCAAAAATATCTAGAATTTGCTAGCATTTACTAGTAATAAGGCAGAAGAGCCAAAGCAACTCATTGTATATAGATTCCAAATTAGAGTTTTCTTGATTTAGTGCAGTAATTACTAAGATGGCTTTTCTTTCTCTAAAGAAATCCAGTTTTATTTATAGTAGTGATGCTTATGTGGGTGGGGACATCTTTAGATTCTGCCTTGTCCGTGATCAGTCCTGACTTTGATTATCACAGGCAACAACATATGATTGCTCATCACACAAATACTGATCTGACATATTTATTGCTAGAGAATTGCTTAAATGACTATGTCACTAGCTAAATAAGTAATTTGGCTTTTTGGTGGGAGATAAAAAATACTGGGGCTTGAACTCAAGGCTTTGAAATCTTGCCTGGCCTTTTAGCTCAAGACTGCCACTCTACCACCTAAATCATACCTTCATTTCCAGATTTTTGCTGGTTAATTGGAGACAATTATCTGCCCCAGCTGGTTTTGAACAGTGATCCTCAGATCTCAGCCTCCTGAATAGCAAGAATTACAGGTGTGAGCTAGACGATTTGGCTTATGATAAGCAGTATTCATCCTATATGATCTTTTGCCATCTTTCTATTAGATTCTTTATATTCTAAAGGTGTACCTGATATTCTAAAGATACCCATATAATCACAAGCAACTATCTTGTGATGCAGAAGAAGAGGAATATCCTTCATTTAAACCTTGAATTGGTCACTTGTAGCAATAGATATTTAAGTTCCTTGAGTCTTAATATCTTCATCAATAAGTAGGAAAATATAATAATATCTGATAAAGTTGTTGTAAGGAATAAATAACATATTCTATGTGCTTTGAAAAGAATTTGGCACATTCACAAGCAATAAAAAAATCACTTAAGTTGTAATGTGACCATGATAATTTATAGATAGGCAACAGAGTCCAGCAACATTTACTTAGGATATCAAAGAGATTTATAACCACATATGGCTATACACAGTAAGTGCTCCCAGAGACACTAGTTCTCTCATTCTGAGAAAATATTAAATTCCTCACTATGCCAGGAATTATGGCCCAGATATTAGAAAATTAAGCTCTATATTGTGTTTCCTCAGTAGCAGACATACTTTATAACCTTCCAGCCCTAGGAGATTATTTATAATGTTTGGACAGGCCAATGTCTTTGCTATCTTTCTATCTCTATGGCTAACATGTCTTATAGATAATGGGTGTTTGGTAGGGCAGTTCCTGAGTTTTGGTCTACTTAGCAGGATGAGCTATTTCCTCTTTCCATCGTTGCTGGTAGAAATAGGGAAGGCAGTATATATGCATAAAATGGCAATATTTTATATGTCTTATTTTCATCTATAACAAGACTCTAATTTTCTTGACGGGCAACATGTCATTTCACTTGATTCTATAGAATAAGTGCAAATAAGAATACCCTGTCATTAAGAGAAACAGCAGAATTTAAAGCTATGAGTGTTGCATTGGAGACAATATTCCTATGTGTACAATAGAGGGCGCTGGTGTGCTATACAATAGCAGCAGCATAGGCAAAGTGGTGCTTTGCCAGATTTATTTCAACTACTTCCTTTGCTTGGATTAATTGTATCGATGTGTAAGACATATTAACAAAAACAAGTGTTCTATAATGGCCAGTAGCCTATAAACATGAATATATAAACATATTTTATTTCAAACATTTAAAAAAAAAAGAACAGTGGAGGGTGGTGATTGAGTTTTTCATTTTACTTGGGTTCACTTTTCAACATTCTGCCCACTTAACTTCACATGGATTTAAGTTAATGTTATTACTAGCTATGTGTATAAAAACCCCTATATTCTTTGTTTATAGTTAATATTTTAAGCTTTCTATATTAAAGGTAAAAATATGTGCCTTTATGTTTTCATAGACTAGAATTCATATGCTTACTTTATATTCATCTTGATTCTATTCCAACACTAATATAAACCTCCCCGAGCATGTGATTACTGGAAAAATTCAATGCATTCAGTATGACATTTGTCAAAATTAGTGTGATGTGACATGCAGACTGTCATCAGTAAGCAAAATACAAACAAACAAAAACCAATATGAAGATAAATCATACTAAAATTTTCCAAATGGTTACCATCTATTCATCTTATTATTTTAAGGGAATGTATCACCATTACACAAATTCACTTTCCAGCTACCTGTTAGGAATAATTGTCTTTGAGGCTTTATTTTCCCTGTAATGTGTGTTTATATATGCAGGCATGTCCCACAGCAAATTGTCCATAGATATGTATAAATGCTGCATGGAAGATTTGCACACTGGTAGAGTCCCAGTCTTTTGAATTCTCCACATGGCATCAGTTTTGAATTCAATGTAGTGGACATTTACTATTGGATTTGACATTACAGCATCTGATTCTTAGTCTATACTTGAGATATTACTATGGAAGCTTATAAGTCTCACAACAGAATCAAGTTTATATGTCAGAAACAATCCATCTTTGTATGGGGACATTAGAACTCTGACAATTACGTACCCCTGGTTTAAAGATGGAATTGGGAACACATCAGATGGATGTAAGCAGCGCCTGAGTTGGTTACAGTGTGGGTTCTCAAAGCAGTAGGCTCAGAGTGCAAGCTGTAGGACTGAGGACTCAGTGAGAAATGAATCTTCTCTTGGGATTAGTTCTTTTTTGTTTTTAATGTTGGTTGTGTGGTTTGACCTCAGGGCATGGGCACTGTCCCTGAGCTCTTTAGTTCAAGGCTAGCACTCTACTACTTTGAGCCACAGCTCCACTTTCGGTTTTCTGATCTTTAATTGGAGATAAGAGTCTCATGGACTTTCTTCTTCATGCTGGCTTGGAACTTCCCTGTCTGGTCTGGCTTTGAACTGCAGTCTTCAGACCTCAGCCTCCTGCATAGCTAGGATTAGAGGTGTGAACCACCACGGTCCCCTGGCAAAGTTCTATGTATGAATCAGGCTCTTGTTCTCAGCTATATACCAATAACAACAACAATAACAACATGGCTCTTCAATGTTCTTATTAATTTTGGAAAGTACTTAATTCTTTTCAAAATAACATCAAAGTCACAATGTGTTAATATCCAATCGTTTATAATGGAGATATACTTGTCAGTTTGAAGTCATTCTCTGGAAAATGAAATTATTTCTCCATTTTCCACAAATGTAGGACATAGAAATTTCCATTTTACTAGAATGTATCACTCAGGGCCTTCACTGTGATATTTTAATAATTGCATATAATCTACCTCATTCCTTCTGCCAATCACAATTTTCACTGTTCTGGTTTGTCTCTCTGTACGGTTGTCCAACTTGATGCTTAATATTGTTAAATGCAAGGAATTATTAAATGAACCAAAGGAACTTTGGTTCTACGAAAGGAACTTCCTTTTGTGTCTCACTGAGCTTATTAGATCCGTATGTTGATTTTATGACCAATTCAAAAATCTTGGAAAAGAAGTTGAAAATGGCTGAGTAGTTTAAAAAAAACTATCATTTCTAAGAGCCTAACACTGTGCTATCACAGTGTTATTTTGTTTCCAGTGAAAAAGCATAAAATATTTAAACATTGTAAAGATGCTAAGCTTTAAATTATATGCACACTATACTACACATGAGAATATTGATTACCTAAGAGCCAACATATAGAATAATTTCCAAATGGAAAAAAATGCTGGGGAGTGGAGAAGGAAAGAGAAAGAGAAATTTTGATTATGTGTTTCTTCACTCAATAATAAGTAATTGAAGTGGAAGAAAATCTTCTTTTCCTGTTGTTAGCTTAGAATAGGTTCATAGACCCCTAAAGTAGAGTTAAGTATAGTTTATTAATTATTTTCTTACTAATTTGAAACAAAACACTGGCATAAAATATTTGTGTTCTCAGTAACTTACAATTTCACAAAATGCAGACCAAGAAGCTAAAACATGTATTGTCTGGAAGTTGGGATTGGGGATGAGGTGAAGGGAGGGAGCCCAGACAAATGGGGAGAGGAAGGATGGATAAGTATATCATAAAACTGAATGCACTTACGTGGAAATGGAGCTAGATAAACTGAGGGCATGAGTGGGGTTGTGAGAGATGGGGAAGAAGGATGAAGGGGTGACAATGATCAAGATTTGTTGTATTTATAAATTGACCTATTGCATTGAAACCCCTTGGTACAATCACTTAAAGATAATTTTTTAAGTAGTTAAAATTTTTGTTCTAGCTCTGTATTGTGATGTTTTCTATGAGCATCTTGTGAAATGATGAAGATAAGTGTGAGTGGGGATGGAAGTAGGTTTGAGGGTTGGTTTTTTTTGGGGGGGGTCCTGTTATGGGCCTGAACTCTGGGCCTGGGCGCTGTCCCTCAGCTCTTCAGCTCAAGGCTAGCGCTCTACCACTTGCGCCAAAATGCCACTTCCGGCTTTTTTCTTTTTCCTTATGTGGTGCTGAGGAATCGAACCCAGGGCCTCAAGCATGCAAAGCAAGCACTCTACCACTGAGCCACCTTCCCAGCCCTTGTTTTGTTTTTCTTGTTTTTGTTTTTTTAGATTAATAAGTCATCTTCTGCAGTCAGCTAGACAACAGGGGGATTATTTTCCCCATATTAATAGATATTTTCAAGGAGAATAGAGAATGAATCCATGCTCAGATGTTTGGGGAAAGGTGGGATCTTGTATTTTTGGCTTGGATAATTTTTTTTGTTTACAAAGTCAAAATGTTCTGCACTAAATTTTTAACATTACATCTTCAGCATAAGTCCCTGGCTGCTTTCTGACCTTGTCCCACGTGACCTGCACAGAGGTTCCTGGAGGCACAAGCAACACATGGGCCTATTCTTTGAAACAATACTGTTATTTTTTCCAAAATCTAATCTTTTTGGAGTTGGTGAACAGCCTTTTGTTGCTGTGTTTGTAAGCTCTCATAATACTTGTTAAGTCAAATGGCCTTTCAAGTTTAGAAAATAACTTTGGTTTTTTTTTTCTCCAATCATGTGCAGAAAAAGAAGAAATGGAAGGGAATTGGGGGTAAGTTGCCAAAAGTTTCCAAAGTCTTCATTATAGGCCATTTCAGTACTCAATTGACATGAATTGTGTCTTTTTTAATTACTTAAGTAATTATATATTGAAATGGAAAAGTATCAAGTAGCTTTTGAATAAAGACAGATTTCTAGTTTATATAAAGGTACGTTTCAGATTCAAGTGAATAGCATGATTCATATGCTTGACAGATAAAGCTCACAGTATGATTTGGTCGAGGGATTACTGGAGGCCCTCGTCAAGTACACTGTACCCAGCTGATCTTTCATTGCCTTTATTTCAATCACTTCCTTCCTTCCTCCCTCTCTCCCTCCCTCCCTCCCCATCTTCTCTTCTTTTTCTTCCTTCCTTCCTGCCTTCCTTCCTGCCTTCCTGCCTGCCTGCTTTCCTTCCTTCCTTCCTTTCTTTCTTTCTTTCTTTTTCTTTCTTTCTTTTCCTGTCTTTCTCTCTGTCTCTCTGTCTGTCTGTCTCTCCTCTCTTTCTCTCTCTGTCTCTCTCTCCTCTCTTTCTCTCTTTGTCTCTCTGTCTGTCTGTCTCTCCTCTCTTTCTCTCTCTCTCTCTCTCTCTCTCTCTTCTTGGTGCTTTGGAGGGAAGTAGAAGGGAAAAGAGGGTTGGTTGGTTTGTTTGCCAGACTGACCTTAAACTTACTATAGAGCCCAGGCTAGCCTTGGATTCAAATCCTCCTGCCTCTACATCCCTAGTCCTGGGATTCTAGATGTGTGGTACCAGACCTAGATCTATTACTTTTGGAAACACATACAGAAAGCCTGCCATCATAAAGTTGTGCTACATGACAAAACATGAATTATTTGGACCACATCCCTCCTATCTTCAACAACTTATGGATTCCATTCTATTGTTTGCTGAGTTTTAGTTTTAAGTATACTTTGCCCCTTAAGATCACTCCTAATTGTCATGCACTTGTTAAGTTTTTTACCTGGCCTCCCAAATAAAGAATGGAGGGAAAGAAAACTAGAGTATCTTTGGATTGGCCCATGTTGTGCAACCCAGAGAAGCTTCAGGGTTGCATATCATATCAGAGTATGTACTTCAACTGTTTGCTGTATACAGAAGCATTGTGTGTCCCAAACAGTGCAAGATTCTACACTGATTCTCATGTGGTGGGCCTCTTTATTTTGTCTTTCAGCTTGTGTTTGTGAGTGAAGTTCAATGAGAGAAAGGAAAACCATGAGTAGAGGAGACAGGCATGCAGGACCTGGGTTCAACACTAAGAGTGGTACAGACTCAGTGCCACAGTGGATCTTAATAGAAAATGCCATAAGCAAAAACTATGTGATATTTATGCACAAGTCACTCTTTGTTGTTGTTTTCTTTTGTTTTGTTTTTTTGGGCACTGTCCCTCAGCTCTTCAGCTCAAGGCTAGGGCTCTACCACTTGAACCACAGCATCACTTCTGGATTTTTCTGCTTATGTGGTGCTGAGGAATCGAACCCAGGGCCTCATGCATGCAAAGCAAGTGCTCTACCACTGAGCCACCTTCCCAATCCCACATAAGCCACTCTTTTAAACAAGTGCATTCTTTTTTTTTAATAATTTCAAAGAATCTTAAGGAAAAGCTAGAAACCATGAAATTCTATTTTTCAAATGTTTACATTGTGAAATATATTTATGAATCATAAATTCTTATTTAAAAACAAATTAGATAAAATTGATCTATACAAAGAGTTGTTTTTTTTTAATCTAGAAATGTTAGTCCATGGGAATTCTCAAGGTATGTCAAGTACAAATTTCCAATCATTGGAAAATTGCCCCCATGTTTTCTTAGAGTATAAACCAATCTTCACAGCTCTAGTAACAGCTGCATCAGCAACAAAAATTCTTCTCAAAATTAAACAAAAACACAAAACCTATCAGAGATCCTCAGATTGCCAGAGTCAACTGATGTCATCTGAAAATATTTACTTGAAAATAAGGTATCTTATATTAAAAGAATAAAACAATGACATAATGAATGTAAAAAAAATTAGTCAGAAAAATCCTATCAATGAATAAATTACATAAACTTATTATTACTTACTTGTATTTGTGAAATTACAACACCATTTAAAAAATGAAAGAAGAAACTTTATATTTTAATTCCTCTAGTGAGATTTTATTTCCTATCTTTTGCAAAAAGGCTTTGTATTTTCAGTTTTTATTTTTCATGTCATGATTTTTTTTTTCAATCCCTGGATTTTGAACTCAGCCCAGTGCTTCTTTCTGGTTATTTTGGAGATGGAGTCTAGCAGACTTTTCTGTGTAGGCTGGCTTCAAACCATGATTCTTTAGACCTCAGCCTCCTGAGTTGCTGGGTGTTAATCCTGGCACCTGCCACATGCCGTGCATATTCACTGGGCTCTAAAAAAATTTATAATGAATGTCGTTTTTGCACCGTGTAATTTGATCAGCTTTAAAACATTTGCTTCCAAAGTATCTCTCCACTTCCATCACATCCTTTCTATTGTGTTTATAATGGCTCCATTGCAGGGGTAAGAGCTGCTGAAGTATTTCCTTGCCTCCTGTCTTCTACCTGTACAAGTCACACTTTTCCTAAATCATATCCCTGATTACTTAATTTTTGGCTCCTTTGCTCATTGAACACATGAAAAGCCTCTGCTTCCCAACCAAATGTCTCATATGATTTGAAAATCATTGTTCTTCATGACACCTATGATCACTCACTTGTGTTCACTCTTCATTGTCTGCCAAGGAATACTGCATGCTCAAAAGTTGAGAGAATAAATCTACAATGAATGAATGCTGTGTGAAAATGGGTTGTGAAGAAGTGAAAAGTTTTTTCCCCCAAGTTCATTGTTCAGATAGTGTTACTGAAACAACTAAAGTGACATCCCAAAACACAAAAAGTAAATCAAACTGGCTTTTAAGCAAGAATTCACTAGGCCCAGAACAAGCCTACTTTTTAATGGATAGTCATCACAGAAGGTAATAGATCACAGTCAGTCTACCTCAGTGATTAGGTTTGGTTTATTCATTGCATATTTTAAACATAATAATTTCTATTTTGTAGCTCCCCAAATATATTCATTGGGTATATATTATAATACTGGTTTGCCAAACCACAACCACATCTAGTAGTCCTTTCTCTTGCTGCTTCTAAGTACTAAGTTCTGAAATCTATATTGTTGGTCTTGGCCCATCCTATCGGATTCTAAGTTTGTGATTTCAACCATCTTTTCTCTCCATTCTGATTTGCCTCAAAGCTACAAGAAGCACAAAGCAAAAGTTCTTTGAGAGTTTAAAGAAGAGAAGTGATGTGTTCAAGTGCTATTTGTGGAGAGATGATGTTTGGTCTGAGATCTAAGGCACGGGTAAGATCTTTTTTTTATTTAAATTTTATTTTATTTGTGAACATGCTGTACAGAGGAGTTACAATTACACGGGTAAGATCTTAATAAGAAGAGATGACAAGGAAAACATGAAGAAGCAACTAAGATCTAACATAGTCTAGTGAATGACCAAGGGTCCTTGTCTCTTTAGACATCCAGGTGTATGCTAAAAGGATATAAATGCCTGGAGAAACAAATGGAAGGTGGAAATCATGGCATAATGTATGTGTCATATTTAGGAGTCTGTTATTTATTACACATTCATGATAACACTTGAAATTTTTTGGCCCTACGGATGCCTTACTGGGAAATGTTTTTGTAAGGAGATAGTCTGACAGCAATAGAGAGGGAGTTGGGGGGAATGTAACACCCTCATATATTTATTAATGATTAATTTTCAAAGCTCTGCTATTACTTTAAAGTTCACTATTATTTTCTTCCTCAGACACCACAGGAGGCATCATTTTGAAAGGATAGTTTTACCAGAAGGCTTATAATTTTGTTCAGCCAATATGGTATATTATACACTTGGAATGAATGACTTGTATTGGAATCTTAATTGGTGATAGGAAACATCCAGACAATCCAGCGACTCCCTAAATATGGGTTTTCAAAGAAGACTTCTGAGATGACTTGACTGGTTCCTTACAACTTCCTAACAGCAGGATATCCATATGAAACCCTACTACAGCCTCACTGACAAAGTTGCAGTAATACTACCCTCAGAGTGAGATAGTATGTAGGCTAGAGAAGACATATCATCCACTGGTGAAGACAAATAGGGTAAGAAGAATAGGAGGAGCCTCAGTCCAGTTGCCCCTCGAGTTGATTTTCAGTCACTTATCTCCAGCTAGCCAATTATCTAATTTAAAATATTTAAGGACTATGTCAAAGTCCATCAAAATCAATACCAGGAAATGGGTAGGTATGTACAAGCGTGTGGGTGTGGCCAGGGGGAGAGGAGTAGAGGGAGAAGAGAGGCAGCAGGGAGAATGCAGTCAAGAGTTCATTGTATACACCACAAAATTAAGAAACGTAAGGGAAAAAGTAGGTCTAAGGGAGGTGGAAGCAGATGACACTGGTTAAGAGGCATCGTATTCATAAACTGCTTTGTTATATGGCACCTCCTTTGTACCACTATCTAGGTATTTATTTATTCAATGAATGTTTAGTGAGCCTCTGATAGTTTCCAGAAATAATGAAACATGGAAATAGAGGAGATAGTTCAATGACTATATTATTTACATATAACATTATTTGTGTAAACATTCCTGAAGTTTTAGATTTTCTTATATCTATTCTCTATTACAAATACAGCAGCCTATCAAACAACTCTACATGTGAATATTTGTCAAAGAAAGGTGTGGCTCAAGTGTTAGAGCACCATCCTTGAGTGAAAAAGCCAAGCAAGGCCTTGACTTCAAGCCCCAGTACATACATACAAGTAAATCTTTGTCTCTCTATAATTTTTATTTTTATTTGTTCAAAGTATTGGGAATTTAACTCAGAGTCTCATTATTCTTAAATTATATTTTTTATTATATTTAAGTAGTTAGACAAAGGGATTAGAAGTTAGCATGTCAGTTTATGAGTATCATTCATCTTGGTCAATATCCATCGCTTTTACCATTCTCCCCTATCTCTTCCAGCCTCATTCATTCCATATATGTAGTCCATATATATGCCATATATATATATATATATATATTTAGGCATATTCCATATATTCCATATATATATCATATATATATATATATATTACCTATCCTAGGCTTGAACTCCAGTTGTCTTTTTGTCTCAAGGCTAGTGCTTTACCACTTCAGCCACACCTCCACTTACATCTTCTTCTTGCTAGGTATGTTTTACTGTTGAGCCACACCTCCAACTCGGTAATTCTTTATTGCCTCAATCAATGATTATTTGGTTGACAAAGCAAAAATTTGTTCAAGTAAAGAAATGCCTTTCATGTGTATAGGCCCTAGAATAATTTTATTTCATGGAAGCTAAAAATGACCTTCATGAAGGATTAAATTCTGCTCAGGTATCCTGTCAGGGATGTAATGGTTTGCAAGTGAGGTATTTCTTCTTTCCTCTAGAGGTTGGTTTTTGAGTTGCCACTCCATTCATACTTATCTATTGTCTCTGTGGCATTTGATCAGTGACTTTCCTTGTTTTTTTAGGAATTCCCTCTATCACTTATCTATTTCTACTCACCTGTGTTTCTTCAGCATTTCATTTCAATCTGTTCCTCTCTCTCTTCCTATAAGCAAAATCAGATTTTTTTCCATTATAAAATGGCAATCTCTCCCTAGATAATTTGACTTCTCTTCTAGATCGTATTCCATTTTCTCCTCTTCTCACCTAAGTTTAAGTTCTGTTCACTGTCTCTCCTTAATCACATCCACCTCATGACAAAATATGTAGATACTTAAGTACTCAATATTCCAGATATTGCATTGGAATTATACATATCACTTTCATAATCTCAGACCCAAAGACACTTTTCAGTTATTGTCATTTTAGAGCTCTCTGATATATGAGAAGCAGTATATTAGCCTCCTCCTCTTAAATGAAAACAAGCTCTTCCAGTTTGCCTGCTTGTTCCTCTTAATCTTCGTGGCTCTTGCTTTACTGCCTTCTTCTGAAAACTTTCCTTTCTCAGCTTTTCCCATTTGACTGCAAGCCAGTACATGACCTGATATGATTCAGATAGGTTTCAATGTGTAAACATGCACCATGAAATTGCAAAGCATAGTTTTGTGTGCATGTGAATGGTTTCTCAAGAGATCTATAACTGTCATTAGACCTCAAAGTACTTTATCCAAAGCCACTTCAAATCTGCAGAAGGCTGTGCTGTGTGCTAGCTATCTATCAGCAATATCTCTAAAACCCTAAACAGCTCTACTCTGAACTTTGGTTTATTTAGTATGGTTCATTATGCCAGCAATGTATTTCTTTACTTTTCTCTAATAATTTGCTAGGAATTAATTTGTTCATTCCCTTTATATTTTAATTCCTGTGCCCCAATTAGGTATCATTCCATCCAAGATTTTTTTTTTCCGAAAAATACTCACACTTTTCTGTCTTTTATCTGGAAATTTACCAGGGTGACAAGGACTTCAAAAAGTCAAAAAATTCATACTATGTAATGATGAACCACCTTTTTGGCATGTTTTCTACCCTTTTTCTTCTTTATTTCCTGTCTTCTACCTTCTTTTTTGAACTGCTAGAGCCAGCTACTTGCCCAGAATTAAATAATATATTTGCACATAATATATATTTGAGTGAAACATTTTCAGGTAAAAACAGATGTGAATTCTGTGGACTCCCTTTAGTAGAAAGAGAATTTAAAATCATATGATTCATATGTTAAGAACTCTAATGAAAAGTAGCTAACATGCAAGCTGATGAATAAAGTCAGCAGGAAAAGGTTACTTAAGAAAGAATCAGATGAAATGCTAGACATAATAAGCACTGTTACAAAAATTTTAAAAAATTGATGTTCATGAGTAGACCAGGCAATGCAGAAGAAAAAAACATCAGAGCTTGAAAGCTTTGCAAGCAAGGAGAAATAAAAGGAAAAACCAAAACAAAATATCCCTTCTACCTTCATTTCGTTTGAACAGATGCAGTGTTATCTGACAGTGCACATAGATTATTTGTCAAATACATACTAGAAACTCTAAGAAAAGCAGTAGATTTTGTTTTCTAAAAGGGATTCTTTCATAAGTGACAGGAAAGAAGGAAAAAAAACATATAACATGTACCATGTCATACTCAACTAGACCGTAGAAGTTAGAAAAGCAGGATGGCAAAACTAAAACAAAGGAAAAAATACAACAAGTGTACGAGAGTTAGAAATATTAGTTTGCTGTATGGATACTTTAAACATGAATGGTTGAAGAGACCAATTTAAGGATGAAAACTGAAAATAGTTTAACCGCAAAACCCAAATATACATTGTATACAAGAAGTCCCTTTATAGACATAGGTGGGTTTCAATATAGGGACTAACAAATCTACACCATGTTAACACTGGTTGAAACACAAAAACATTGGAGTATCTATATTAATATCACCAGAATAGAATTCAATTCAAGGGAAATAATCCAGAATAAAGAACAGCATTGCAGTCCGTCACTGATGGCTCACATGTGTAATCCTAACTATACAAGAGCTTGAGATTTGAGGATCAAGAATCAAAGCTAGCCTGATCAGAAAAGTCTACAAGACTCTTGTCTCCAATAAACTACCAAAAAATGGAGTGGAGCTGTGACTCAAGTAAGCACTATCCTTGAGCAAAAGAAGCTCAGGTACAGCTCCTAGGCCTTGAGTTCAAGCCCCAGAACTGGAAAAAAATATGCAATAGCATCAATTATGAAAGACCTGATCTCTAAGAAGATATAAAAATGCATGGCATTTACAATTTTAATGAAAATACATGAATCAAATTGGAAAAAATTGCAAGGAGAAACAGACTAAAGCCCTAATGTATTTGAGGATCTTATGTGCTTCCTGTTGTTATTGTTAGATTAACAGTCCAAGAATGTGTAAGAATATAGTTAAACAGTATCACAATAAACTAACTCTAATTAATGCTTATACTTTACTCCATCCATGAGAACAGAATACACACAATTTCCATTTGACATGGAATATTCATCAAGACAGATTGCATTCTTAACTAAAAATCACACCTTATCAACAACAAAAAGGATTTCCTTTTAAAGCACAGTAAAATTAACACAGATATATGTTGTGTATAAGTAGCTATAAATATAAAGGCAACAGGTTGGATGAAAACAAAGCAGACTTTGGGGCCAGGCAAATTTTCCAGGATAAAGAATGACATTGCTATCGTTTACTAGAAAAGTGGAATAAAAACTTATTTGAGAAAGCCCCCATTGTGCAGAGATCCAACAACAGACTTCTAAATAACAATGATCATTGATGTAAAAGTCTCAAGAGAAAATGTGAAGTATTTCAACTAAATGAAAATGAAAATATAACCATCAGTTCTATTATACATTCTAGAAGCATTATTCACGTGTATAGAGGAAATACAGCCACTCTGCTTTTAATTACTAATATGCAGGACAAGTCACATGGTAAACAGTGAAATGCTCCAAATCTAAAATCCAAATTAAGATAATGAAAAAGCAAAAACAAGAGAGTGTTACAAAACTTAGACACACTGTCTCTCTAAAATTTGCAGTTGATAAAACACTGTAAGATACACACTTCTAGTCTGCAGAGATTAAACCCGTTTGTATCCTAGTAGTAGACTGAAACAAACCAGCTTTTTCTTAGCCTTCAACTTCTCCATCAGAAAGATCCAAAAGCAGAGAGAGTGTAAGTATGAGACAATCCCTTTGTAATGACAGACAGCATTTTAGTGCTTAGACAAGTGGACTTTTCAGATAAAATCCGTAATACATTAAGCAACAAACTCAAACTGTGTGACTGGTTCATTCTTTCAGTCTCCTTCCGCTTAACTCAAACTCTGGCTCTGCTACAATGTATAACTCACATCTTTTCTTCCTTCAGTTGGGCTAGGATGTAAAGACGCATTGAGCTGACATCGGATCACCTCATGTAACTCAAAGGAGCAACTTATCCATCCCACCTTCAACTTTCTAGTTTATTTAATAACCAACATGTCAAAGAGATGGTGACCATGTTTAGGACATGTCAATCTTTGATGGTGTACTGGCTCTTAATGCTGTGGATTTACTGGGTATCTCACAAGTTTATCTGACTGAATCAAAACAGCCTAAAAGAAACTCCACTTTGTGAGTTTTTTAACAGTTAAATCAAGAGAGTGACACCATTGGGCTCCTCCTCTGTATATATGATAATTTAGTGAATACATTTAATACATTTGTGTATGTATGCATATGTATATGGCTCTATGTAAGTATATGTATATTTGTATATGATCTTATATATGTCACTATGTATGTATATATGTTTATATATATACATATATATGTATATATATATGTATATATATATATATATATATATATATACATATAATGTCCGCCTAGGAGAGAAAAATGTGTCCTGTGTCTCTCTGAGCCTGACTTCGCATAACATAATGGGTAAATGAAGTCATAGTATTCAACAAACGCATGTGAAAATGGACCCAGGTAATTGAGGGGATGGTTGGGAGAGATGGGGGTAGATGGATAGAAGAGGTGACACTGGTCAAGATATGTGGCACTTACAAACAGACATGTTGAATTGAAGCCCCTTTGTACAACTACTTAAGGATAATAAAAAAAGTCAAATAATCAAAAAGTTCAACTCACTAGTTAGTAATGGCTTTCATTAGCTATGTGTGATTGCCTATGCCATCTTATAATTATGTTCTCAAAATGCAATTCCATTTGTCAATGAAACAATAAAATATGTATTTTCTTTTGAATATGAGTGATAAAATGTATTTGAACACACTAAAATCGTTGATGAAAAATTCCTTTGTCCCAGGACTGGGGACGTGGCTCATAGAGCCTTTGCTTAACAAGTTCAAGGCCTTAAATTCAAATCTCAATATCAACCCCTCAGAAACACACCTTTGAGGATAGAATGAAATCCATGTCCATTTCAGACGAAATCCATATGAATTTAATGGCAAGAAAGATCCTGCTGACCTCAACCTCTTTAGCAGCTGCATTTGCAGGCATGGGTCAGCAGTGCCTGGCTGCATTGCTTGTCTCTAAAAAGACAGTTGGGCAGCCATGATAATGACAATTTGATTACTAATGCCTTATTCACAGATTCTAGAGTTTATTTCTTATTCTATTCCCCAAACCTAGTACAGCATATGCAATATTTAAATCTCATTAAATGCATTTTAACTAATTGAGCCTTCCTACCATGGAGTCTCCAAGAAAACTCTTCTAAAATGTGGTAACCTATGCCTTATTCCTGTTTTGTTGCCAGACTTAGAGTTTGCACTCAGATCTCACTTGCATGCTTAAGGCTGATGCTCTTGAGCCATGCTTTCATCCTGCTGTTTTGCTAGTAAACTGGAGAGGGAATGTCACCTACTTTTTTTCCTTGACTGACTGACTTGGAACTGTAATCCTCCAGATTCTCAGTCTCTTGAGTATCTAAGATTACAGGCATGAGCCACCAGTGACCAGCTGGCATTATATGCCTCATTGAAAGAGAAATTTCAACCTGCAGGTGTACACTAATCTGATTATCCTGTGTGTGGGGAGGGGGAGTTCAGGAACAGTACATTTCTAGATTAAGATATGGAATTAAAGTGAATGTGGACAATTGGTAATTTTATTTACAAAATAAGGGACAAAATAATCACAAGCCACACTGGTTTGTATGTGACATGAGAAACACCATTTGCATAGGCGGCATCTGTGAATGAACAGCTGCTCAGCTGTAATTATGATGGAAGTTTTGCATATGGCTCTTCTTTCTTTCAAGGTAATTTGCAGCTCAATTATGAATGAATGAGCCCAAAATATCAAGTCACTTGACAAAGTGCTATGCTCAATTAGCAAAATATTAAAAAATAAAAGACCAAGATCATGTTTCTGTCTGTATCCAATCAGAAATAAGCTTAGTTCAAGGAATACACACCTAGATCTCTGAATGCAGCTAGATATCAGGAATCTAAGAGGTACAGTTCATGTCTTAAAACTCAGTCATTAGGTAATGACTCAGAGCCCAGGCCCTGAGTTCAAGCCCCAGGACCATATATATATGTATAGATAGATAGATATGTTTGATAAATTATATATAATATAATAATATATAATATAAAATAAGTTCAATTCATTGAATTGCTCATATCTAAAGTAAATACTTTTACAAAATATCTCTTATTTAAAATACTGAGTCTGCCTTCTTTGCCCAATTGATCGAGAAGTTTTGCTGCTGATGAACACATTATATGAGGAGATGTGGTCTGAAATATCTTCTGACATTTTGCTTTAATTAGACAAGTAAATGTCAAAAGCTATGGGATGAAAGTATCATTTGGATAAGAATCATGAATCCAAAGCAAAGTGCTTTTTACAAAAATGTACCACGGGCCTCCAGGTCTCTGTCTCATCTTTTTGTTTGGGTTTACTAATAGCTGTCCTCAGAGTCTAAGAATATTAAAATCTTAGAGGTCCTTTGTTCTTGACCCCCCCCCATGTTCACAAATACAGAAAGATAAAGCCACTTACTAGAACGTAAAGTGATTCAAGGGAAGACATGAGAAACTATCATTCTTTCCCATTATCTTACACTCGTGAGACAGATGTGCAGAACGGATTCACAGCTGTTCTTCAGGAATGCCTCCACACCCAATGTTTTCTGAGAAGTTCTTTCAAACCCTTCACATCATGACACCAATGACAATGGACTACTTTACAGACAACCCTGGATTACAGATGTAAGGCTATTTAGGGGGACCAAGAAGGGTGTCCCTGTGCTTGCACAGTTCACCTGGGCACACAGTTGTTTAGATTGGAGGTACTTACCATTTCATCTTTTTCATACATTCTGTAGTTTGAGGATATAGACCTCTGGGATCATATCTAAGAGGTTTGGCTGGGCAGCAAGGTGGGTGGAGTGAGGAAGAGGGAGAGGGAGAGAGAGTGTGAATTTTACTTAGTGACAGCAAGAAGTTGGTAAATGGTAGGCCATAAAAACATCTCCACTTCCCAGCAACTCATTTTCAAGTAACTCATTAACCAAAAAAGAATTATCTTCCATCTTCTCTGTCACATATAACCAAGACAGCTCTTTGTAACTTCTTTTCTCTCTGGGAAAGAAGTGCAATGACTTCTTAAAACTGCAAAAAGACAATGAAGTTTGAAGGTGTGGGGAATAGCTTTGTGGCAGAATATGCGTGAAGGCCTAAGTTTAATTCTAAGTACTGAAAAATAAAAAAAGAAAATAAGAAAACCATAACAAATCTAACCCTAAAAACCATGAAGTTTGAAGTGATATCAGTTGCTAGAGAGCTGACACGTGTACGTTGAGTCACATTTTCTCATTGAGTCCTGCATTCTGTGGGTCTGTGGAACTGTTGTAACCTTTAGATTTCCTTAAACTTAATATTTTCCTTCTTATGTGCCATCATATTCCTTTTATTTTTTAAAGGAGCATTTATACTGGGAATTCAATTTAAACTTTCACATCCATTTAAATCACAGGTGGAGAAAATATATGTGTAAAATGTTGTTCATTTATTTATTCATTTTTGGTAGTATTGGGGTTTGAGTTCACAGCCTCCTACTTACTAGGCAGGTTCTTTCCAATTCAATGTATTCCATCAGCCCTCTAGTTTTAAGTATCTTATTACAAATGTGCTTCTTCAGGAAAATAGATAACAAAGATTAATGGGCTGGGAAGGTGGCTCAGTGGTAGAGCGCTTGCCTTGCATGCTCAAGGCCCTGGTTTCGATTCCTCAGCACCACATAAGCAAAAAGAAAAAAGCTGGAAGTGGCGCTGTGGCTCAAGTGGTAGACCGCTAGCCTTGAGCTGAAGAGCTGAGGGACAGCACCCAGGCCCCATGACCGGAAAAAAAAAAAAACAAAAAACAATAGATAACAAAGATTAATTAAAGCATTTTAACATATTATTCTTCCAGACACAATCATATACCATCAAATACTTTTCTAGTCCTTTTACTGTTTAAATCTTAAAGACTTTAAAGATAAAACTATCATTTAAAACATTCTTAATATTGTGACAGAAGTTGCTTTCTATATTTTGTGCATGTCTTTATGGGTTATTATTCTTTTTTAATAAGTTTTTTATTGTGAAAATACTGTACAGAGGGGTGACAGTTACATGAGCAAGGTAATGAGTACATTTCTTATCAAGCATTATTGCTTCCTCTTTTGTTTTGAGTACAGTGATTTTCAATTATTTAACCCACCCTTCCTTCCTTCTTTTTTTTCTTCATTCTTTCCTTCTTTTATTCTTTTTCTTTCTTTCCTTCCTACTGTTCCTAAGCTTTACCCATTATATGTTTATATTTTGTTTGAAATGGGGACTGGGCATCAGCTGTGAATGTAGGGTGTGTGTGTGTGTGTGCACATGTTATCATTTCTGAGAATTGAATAAGCATTTTGTGCATGTTAGGCAAGTGCTCTACCACTGAGCTACATTCCCAGGCTTTTCCACATCTGATTTTCATACAGGATCTCACTTAGTTGCCTAGCTGGCCTAAAACGCATTACCTTTCTTCTTCAGTCTCACCAGTAGTTAGGCCTACAGATTTGCACCACCATACCCTACTTCAATTCAATGATTTTAATGGTGCAAGAGACCTGATAGTAACAAACACTCCAGTCAGGGACATACAACTACAAACTCTCACAGCTTGCAAGTGTTATGCCCAAATCACAATACTGAGCAAGTCTGGCAATGGTAGAGTCACAACTTCTCACAAAGGGTTAAGTCACAAGCAGAAGGTTGCTGGGTCAACACTTATCACGTATTTAATTTCTTTAACATTTTTTCTAAATGTGCTGACAAAGTTGAACCAACCTATCCTTCTATGGTGTATTTATAAAATATACCTCTGTATTTTTCTCATACCTTTGCCAAGCATAGTATTATTATTTTTAAAAATACATTTACCAATCTGGTGGCTGAAATACATTTCAATTATTTTACTATAAAAAGTAGATTATTTTAATATGCAGTTCAATTTCTTTGAAGCTTTTCTATTTATATTATTTTGGTCACTGCACCATTTCATTATACAGATAATCATAAACAAATACAAATATTAAATAGAAGAATATTCTTAAATATTCTTAGTTTCTCAGGAGACTGAGAGCTGAAAATCAATGTTTGAACCCAGCCTGGGCAGAAAAGTCCATGAGACTCTTATCTTCAATTACCCACCAAAAAGCCAGAAGTGAAGCTCAAGTAGTAGAGTACCAGCTTTGAGTAAAACAGCTCAGGGACAGTGTCTAGGTCTTGAGTTTAAGCCCCAAGACTGGCAAAAAAAATTCTTAATCTTATCTTGGGGCTCATTTCGCCTAACATCAACTTAACTGACCGTTTCTGCTTATCTCAGACATATACTAGTTATTGCAAATAAGGGAAAGCATGGGACTTATGTTTCTTTAGGCCTGGCTTACTTCATTTAATATAATTTTTTCCAAGTCTTTCCATTTCCTAACAAATGGGGCAATGTCATTTTTTCTGATGGAGGCATAGAATTCCACTGTGTATATCTACTACATTTTCTTGATCCATTCATATTTGATGTTGGTATAATTTGTGGAGGGGAAGGGAAAAAACAAATTGTTTAAATAGGGATATAGGTGAACCCATTGCAACAATGAGATGTACAAATGAGATGTACAAGATTTTATGTCGAAAAATAAACTTTTCAACTTTGGAGCGGGGGGGGGGGCCCCGGGGTGAGGAGGAGGGATGGGAAGGGATGGGAAGGGGAAACAAAGGAGGAGGCAACAATGCTTGATAAGAAATGTACTCATTACCTTGCTCATGTAACTGTAACCCCTCTGTACGGTATTTTCACAATAAAAAGTATCTTAAATTAAAAAAAGTGAAAAAATTCTTAATTTTATTTGGTACTTTATAAAAGCTGATTAACTTAATTTTTTATACGTAGAATCTAGATTAAAGATAAAGGAATATAGTCATTTATACTTTTCTCTGTTTCCTACTAAACGATATCATGTCAATCACTATTTGAATGAGATATTGCTATCATACAATAAATGACTTTTAGACTCAAGACTCAAAGTCTTGTCAGGCCCAGCCCAACTGTTCACTTCTAGATACCAAATAAAGACATAAAGTGAGGGGCAGAGAATGGGGGTTTGTTGACATGCACAGTCAAGGGAGATAGCATTTGAATTCATTTTCAGCTTCTTCACTTTATAGATATAAGCTTCAAATGGAAATAGACAAGGAACTGGGAGCAGGAAGGGAGAGGTATGCTGAAATTTTGCTGACTAAATACCCTTCAAAAGTGTTCAAGCTATCAAAACTGGAGCACATATGCATCTGATGAGTAAATATGATCAGTTAAATATAGTCAGTGATGATTAAATGTAATTGTGTATTGCTGATATGATACTCAAATGGAAAAAGGCATTAGATAAAAATGAAAAAAATCTGAATTGAGTATGGCTATTAGTTGATAAAAATGTACCAGTATCTTTTTTCTAACTAATGTCTCATACTAATGTAAGTTGTTACAAATAGAGGAAGCTAGATGTGTGCCGTATGAGAATTGTCTAGTCTCATTTTAACTTTTCTTTAATCCTGAACCTATTCTAAAACACACAATTTATTCTACTACAGTTTTTCTCTATAATATTGAAAATATTCTATTACTTTCAACTGGTTACATAAATAAATTAGGAGCTTGAACAATATAAATGTAGTGTGTGTGTATGTGTGTGTGTGTGTGTGTGTGTGTGTGTAAGTGCGTGTGTGCACGTGCTGCTCCTGGGCTTGAACTCAGGAACTGGACACTGTTCCTGAGGCTTTTTTGCTCAAGGCCGCACTGTACCACTTGACTCACTGTTCCACTTCTGACTTTTGTTGTATAGTTAATTGGAGATAAGAGTCTCATGGACTTACCTATCAGGTTGGCTTTGATTAATGAGCCTTGGATCTCAAACTCCTAAGCAGCCAAGATTACAGGTATGAGCCATGGATGCCCAGCCATAAATATCTTCTGATTTGAGCTTTATACATTTGGGGCCATATTTTCCCATCACTTGCTCAAAAGATCAAGACATCAGCAGCCTTGTGTTCCTTTCTGCAGACTCTAGGATGGAGTTTGTGTCCTTGCTTTTGAGTTGATGGGAGAATCAACTTCCCTTCTTTTAGATCTTAGCAATAAATGAAAGCATAAAACATACACATGATAATGAATGGATCAGCATTTGTTGTTCCAGTATGGTGCATATTACTTAGATTAAATATGGCTGTTCCTTCAGCCCTTATCATTTCGTACAGTCAAAACTTTCAGTCCTTTCTCCTAACTTTTTGAGATGTATGGTACATTGTTATTATCTATAGTTACCCTCTTACATAATAGCACACAAGAACTTCCTGTTCCTTCCTTGTTGTAACTCAGTACCCATTTCCATTTCCCCATTCATCAGATGTCTGCTAAGCTTTTAAGGCTTCCCACATTCCTTGGCTCATGGCTCCCTTCACCCACCTCCAAAGCCCATAATTGTTGGTTCTCATGCTTCAAACCTCCTTTCTTATGTCCTATGTCTGACTTGAAGCAGGAAGTGGTATTTGATTAGAAGGCTTCTATGATTGCTTTGGGCACACCTAGATGATCCAGGATAATATATAACCTTAATCATATCTACAAAATCCCAGAGTGCATTGAAAAATTCTGGAGATTAGGAAAATTCACAATTGGGTATGAGTATTTTGCCCATCTTATTTCTTTTTTAACATCTATTTATAACCATAATCTAACTCAGATAAATCAGATCATTACCTCCTGGATTAAGACCTAGGCCTTTGTCAGCTTTTAAAAGTAAATTCTAAGGCTGGGAAGGTGGTTCAGTGATACAGCGCTTGCCTTGCATGCATGAGGCCCTGGGTTTGACTCCTTAGCACCACATATGCAGAAAAAAAAGCTGGAAGTGGTGCTATGGCTCAAGTAGTAGAGTGCTAACCTTGAGCTGAAGAGCTGAGGGACAGCGCCCAGGCCCAGAGTTCAGGTCCCATGACCGGACCCTCTCCCCTCAAAAAAAAAGCAAATTCTAATATGCACATGAGGTTGATGAGTTCTATTCTAGAAGCCTGAGGGATGTCTTGGACATGGTCATTAGCAATGCATCTGCTAATACAAGTATTTTCTACCTCTTTTCTCTCTTTGTCAGCCCATTTCTAGTAGCCTGGTAACTGCATAGATACTCTGTTGCAAAAACAGGTCCATATTTCTGATTCTCAAATGTGAGAATCTCTTTGATAAAATGTTAGCAACAGAAATTAACCAGTACAATTCCTATATTAAAGACTATAATCATGTCAGGTGCCAGTGGCTCATGCCTGTAATCCTAGCTATTCAGGAGGTTGAGATCTGAGGATCACCATTAGAAGCCAGCTAGGGCAGTAAAGTCTGTGTGACTCTTACCTCCAGTTAAATACAAAAATTAAAAAAAAACAAAAATGAGACATGAAGCTGGAGCAGTGATTCAAGTGGTAGAGTATTACAAAATCTCAAAGAGAGCACTCAGGCCTTGAGTTCAAGCCCCGTACTGGTATATAAAACTAAAATCAGCTTTGTTTCTAAAAGAATAAAGGTGAGACCTGTGTTCATTACACTCATAATATAGTAGTGCCTTTAAAAATGTGAACACATAGGAGCCAGAGCTTTCTACAACTATGAACTCATTAAACTGCAGCCATCTCTGGGGGAAGAGAACTGATTCATTTCTCTGTTTCTTGTATACAAGCATAATAGAGGTTCTGAAATGCTGTAGCATAGAGACCTGTGGTTATGACTATTTTCACATATCCTTTTACTTTAGTGGTACTCCAGAGACTGAGATTTGAAGCCAAGATTTTTTTTCTCTCTCAAAGGATCTCTTTCATGTGAAAGGAGCCATTTTTCTTTGTTATAGCCCATTATTTCCAGACACAAGCCAAATTTAATTAAAGCATGCTTTTAAATACAGTTAAATCTTATATCTAAAAATCACTTTGACTTTTTCTTGATTGAGTACAAAGCAAAGGGGATAATCATGTACACAATGTTTTTGGAAAGAGAAATCAACTCTTTATATTCTAATTTTCTCTTTCTCTTCCTTTAACTTCCATTTACCTATATTTTGATTTTAAAAAAAATTCTTGCAAAAGTTTATATTCTGCAAGGATTTCAGATCCTTTACTATAAGATTCTTGAAAGAAAAACTCTTTTCCAAATAAAAATTGGAGTGCCAGAGCCAGGCACCAGTGGCTCACACCTGTAATCCTAGCTACTCAAGAGACTGAGATCTGAGGATTGTGTTCCAAATCTTGCCTCCAATTAATAACAGAAAAAAAGACAGAAGTAGACCTGTGGCTCAAGTGGTAGAGTGCTAGGTAGCCTTGAGCAAATGGAGCTCAGGGACAGCACCCAGGTCCAGACTTCAAGCCCCAGGACCAGCCAAATAAAAGGAAAGAACTGCACTACTTGAGGCCGGGGGTGGAGAGAGGGGAGGGTTGTGGGAGGGAAAGTGGGAGAAATGGGTAACAATGTTTGACAAGAAATGTACTCACTACCTTATATATGTAACTGTACATTACCTCGACAATAAAATTAAATTAAAAAATTATAGTAGTACATAGTATGAAAAGGGAAATAACATTTCTTTTTTATTAATTTTTTATTGTAAAAATGTTGTACAGAGGAGTTACAGTTACATAAGTAGGGTAATAAGTACATTTCATAGCCAGCATTGTTACCTCCTCCTTTCTGACATTTCTTTAACATTTACTATATAATATATGCATACACACTATGATAACAGATTTTAGTTATTCGTAGAATATAGTTGTATTTTTAAACTATAAGTGATTATTACATGCAAGTAATTTTTATCATGGCACATATTATTCATTATTAGATCCTACAATCTCCACCTTCAAAATATACAAAAATATTTGACCACATTCCGTTACTGTTGTACTGTACAGCCATGATTTTATCTCTCCTAAACCACTATACAATCCTAATCAAGTTTCCTTTGCTTCTTTTCCTCCATGTGTGTATGTGTGTGTGTGCGTGTGTGTGTGTGTGTGTGTGTGTGTGTGTTGTGTGTGCCAGTCATTGGGTTTGAATTCAGGGATTGAGTGCTATCGCTGAACTTAATTTTTTACTCAAGATTAGCTCTCTACTACCTGAGCCACACTTCCTCATTTGATTTTTGTTTTGCTTTGTTTTTTGTTCTTTTGTTTTGTTTTGTTTTGGTTCTTGGTGCTCCTGCTTTGGAGATATGTCTCGTGGACTTTCCTGCCTAGGCTGGCCTCAAACTATGATCCTCAGATCTCAGCCTACTGAGTATCCAGGATTACAGGACTGGGTCACCAGCATCTGGCAATGTGTTCATTCTTAAGCCTCCACAGTACTCTCCACCAAATGAAAGCCTCATTTAAAAAGTTCATGTCACCTTTCTGTAAAGCATTCTAATGACTTCATATAATTCAAATATAAAAATATAAGGTCCTTAGCTTGCTGTGGTAGTGAGAATATTAAAATAGCTCTCAAGGCACCTTATATCAACCTACTGATGTAATTTGGATGTGTCCCTGAAGAGTCCATAATTTAGAGTCTTGGCCCCCAGCTAGGAGCTGTTGGAAGGCAGTGGGAAGTTCAAGAGGAGGGTTTAGTAGAAGTCCCCAGGCCAGTAGAAACGTGCCATGAAAAAGCATTATGAGTTTTCTTTTCATTTATTGGCTTTCCATCCATGAGGTGGGCAATTTTGCTCTGCTATTTACTCCTACTTCAACACATGAACCTTTTTTTGGGGGGTGTGGGGTAAGGTGGAACAGGAAGGGAGATTATTCCATAGTCTTATCTCCAGTTCATTTCCAACCTCTTCTATTTTGTCCCTCGTAAGCAGGCAAGGCAGTTAGATATACACAGTATAGGGAAGATGAAAAGAAATCCCTAAAAATTTCTCGCTTGTTTACATGCAGAACAGCTTTACACAGAAAGATGGGAAAAGGGAAGTTGACAAAGACCAGAAAGGAAAATACAGATAATTTCAAACTCAACAGCAACAAGGACACAACCAATCAAAATGGCTGGGGCCCAGCCATTGAGCATTCTACCTTCCCAACACCTGATTATCATAAGATTTAAGCGATACTCAAAGTGACTCCTGAGTAGGAGTTCAAGTTTACAGTCTCCACTGAGATGCAAGGCAAGCTGTTAGCTGTGAGCCACTGCAGAATTAAAATCTGTGTACTTTTGACATACAATGGTAGAACAGGAATGCAGTAAAATATTCCATTTAAAATATGAGGAATGAGCCAGGTGCCAGTAGCTCACACCTGTAATTCTACCTACTCAGGAGGCTGAGATCTGAGGATCATGGTTTGAAGCCAGCCCCTGTAGGAAAAATCCTTGAGACTCTTATCTCCAATAAACTACTCAGAAAAAGCCAGATGTGGCACTGTAGCTCAAGTGGTAGAGCTCTAGCCTTATGTACAAAAATATGTTCAGGGACAGTGCCCAGGCCCTGAGTTCAAGCCCCAGGTCCTGCAAAAAACAAATGAAAAACTCAAGGAATGGAAACATGTCAAAGAAGGACCAAACTGAGATTGAAAGCCAGCTAGACAAATATCCAGTAGTTCCATATCCATCATCAGCTGAGGGCCATAGCAGTGGTCAGACGTGAGCTCCTAATGACTTGGGCAGCTCAGCCTATTTGACCTTGTGGGCTATAGCGCTCAGAGCCTCTACCAACTACAGACACTTCTGAAATTGTGAGCCAAAAGAGACGTTTCTTTAATGAGTGGATTGAAATCATTGCTGCAATGATAGAAAACTGACTAACACAAATCTGGATGGTGCCTGTGACTATAATATGGTGAGCTGCCAACTCTTTCAAGTAGGTTACCCTATATGAAAAAGGCAAAAGAATGTTTTAGTTTATATAATTAGAATATCAACAGGTGGTCTCAAGTGGATCATCCTTCAAATTGTCCTGAATGCCTGACTTCATAAGATGAAATTCATAAGAAGATGGACCAGGTCCTTTTCTAAAGATAGATTTCTTTTTTGATTCTTGGGTCTGAACTCTGGGTCTGGGCACTGTCCCTCAGCTCTTCAGCTCAAGGCTAGCACTCTACCACTTGAGCCACAGCACCACTTCAGCTTTTTCTGCTTATGTGGTGCTGAGGAATCCAACCCAGGGCCTCATGCATTCAAGGCAAGCACTCTATCACTGATCCACCTTCCCAGCCCCAAAAGATAAATTCTTAGGCAGGGCTTAATGAAGGAACTGTATAAAAAAAAAGGGCTATGAAGTCAACATTTAGGAGGAAAGACTATTAAGAACAGGGATGATTCAGCTACAAATCCTCAAGGAAACAAATTTAGCCCGAATGGACATGGAGACTCACTCTTATTATTCAAACCTCCTCATGTAGCCTGGCCAAAATTTTGGATTGCAGTTTCACAAGAGCGAGAGATCCAATGATTCTGTGCCCTGGACCCCCTCATGCATGTAAATCCCAATATAAGTGTGTTTACTTATGTCACTAAGTATATTGCAATGTGTTATACAACAACAGAAAGCTAATATGCATGATTGATGCATGGCAATGTGATCTTTTCCACAAAGCAAGCTTCCCTCCTACTGCAGTGGCTTTTTCTGTTGATGCTTGAACATGGCAATATAATTCAACCTCAGGAATTTGCACTTGCTAGTTCAACTCCTTTGAGAAATCCTTCTTGATCTCGTTATCTAAAATAATGCTTTTACCTACTCTCTATTTCCTTTCTTTAAGATTTATCCTTGGCTCTTATTGCTATTTGCTATTATATGTCAATTTCTTTGTTGAATTTTTATGTTCATTCACCAGGAATGTAAGTGCTACAAAAACAGGAACTTTGTATTCTTATATCCAATTTTTTGATCTCTCTGGTATAGGAAGGCACTTAATTTTTTTCCTCTTCATTTAGTCATAGGTTAACTTATAGGTTAAGTAAATAGTTCAAATTCAAGGTCAGAGTTAAGGTTTTAACAAATAAATTCTCTGATTGGAAAGCTTATTTTTTCCCATCTGTAAAATTTAAGTACTGTGGGTTGCTGGTGGCACACACCTGTAATCCTAGCTATTCAGGTGTGTGAGCTAAGAATCACGACTCAACACCAGCCTGGGCAGAAAGATCTGTGAGACTATTATCTCTCGTTAATCAGCAAAAGGCTGGAAGTGAAGGTATCAAATGATATATTAAACATATTAAATATATTAATTTAGTCTCCAGTGCCTCTAAAGACAGTCTTATTTTTTAATTTATTTTTTCTTGATTTAAAAAAATTACCTTTAAGTAGTTGTACAAAGCAGTTGCCATTTAAAAGAGCAGCTGATGAATGAATATGATATATCTTGATTAAATAAATATCTTGATTGAAATAAGAATGTAGAATTATTTAGGTACTTGACCAATGCTCCATCATCTTATAGAAAAATAATATGAAAACTTTAAACATAATTTGTTTCAAAAATAATCACAAAACTTACTGTTTTTCTAAATGGTCAAAGATAAACAAATGTAAGTTGGCTCCAAAATGGGAGAGTTGGGGACAAAAGGGAAAATTTTCCAATGTGACTGAATCACGTGCCCTAGATTGATATTAATTTGTACCTCAGGCAGGGGGGAAGGTAAATTCAAAGCAAATTCATACTCCACATCCTTTTTCAGACAGCCAAGGATTTTTTTCACATCAAATAAGATAATACAATTACTAATTGTGAGACAATACAGTTACAAATCAAAGTAATATTATTTTAACAGTGGTTAAAATAAAAAGAATTCAGTCAGGTGCCCAAGGCTCACTCAGAAGCTTAGATTTGAGAATCATGATTCCAATCCTGGCAAATAAATCCTAGAGACACTTATCTCCCATTAAGCAGCAAAAGGCTGGAAAGGGAAGTGTGGCTCAAATGGTAGAACCTCAGATTGGAGTGAAAATACTGAGCTAGAGCACAAAACCTAGAGTTTAAGCCTGATACCAGCACCAAGCAAAACAACAACAAAAACAAAAGCAAATTTTAAAAAAGACGGAAAGAAAAAAAGAGGTTTCTAAGACAGATTCTGTTCTAAAATTCCTTTATTATAAAAAAAGATGATCATTCTATATTATACATCATGTGTCTCTTAAAAAAAATTACCAAGTAGGTGCTGGTAGCTCACACCTGTAATCCTAGCTAGCTACTTAGGAGGCTTGAGATCTGAGGATCATGGTTCAAAGCGAACCCGGGCAGGAAAGGCCATGAGACTCTTATATCCAATAAGCCACCAGAAAACCAGAAGTGGCGCTGTGGCTCAAGTGGTAAAGTGCTTTCCTTGAGCTGAAGAGCTGAGGGACAGTGCCCAGGTCCAGAGTTTAAGCCCCACACTGACCAAAAAAAAAAAAAAATTAAAAAAAATTACCTAGCCTAAGCCTAAGGCATGGTATCTTTATTTTTATTTATTTATTTATTTATTTTTTACAAATAAAGGGTCTTATTTAGATCACAATTCCTGAGCTGCAAGAGCATGATTCTAGAGATTCAAAGTCTTAATTCTAGAGATTCAAGAGCCAACATCTGTTGGGAAACGGTGGCTCACGCCTGTAATCCTTGCTACTCAGGAAGCTGAGATCTAAGTATTGTGGTTCAAAGCCAGCCCAGGCAGAAAAGTCCCCATGAGACTCTTACCCCAATTAACTCCGCAAAAAACCAGAAGTGGCATTGTGGCTCAAGTGGTAGAGCGCTAGCCTTGAGCACAAAGAGGCTCAGGGACAGTGTCCAGGCCCTGAGCTCAAGTCCCACAACTGACAAAAAAGCAAAAAAAAAACAAACAAACAAAACAAAAACAACAAAGAACAAAAAAAACACAACCCAACATTTTCTTGGGTATAGTAAGGTGAAGACCTCATGAAGACGATGGGAGGGAGTGTGGGTGTGCTTGCATGTGTGCGTGCCAGTGTGCACATGTGTGTGAAAAGAGAAAGAGGGAGGGAAAGGAAGGGGGGAAAGGAGAGAGAGACCGAGACAGAGACAGAGACAGAGAGTAGATCACGTGGTGAGACAAGGCAAGAGAATTTTTGTTCACTCAATCAGCTTTGATAATAAGATGGATATACGGTGGGAGGAATTTTCAGCTAACTGTTTCATCATGATTATGATATTCTTTCCAGATTCAGTTTGAAAATTTTCTTGTCAGTGGGAAAAATTTTAAAGTTCATGCAATTCTTGTGTTTTTATAGAGCTCAACACAAAACCTTGATAACATTATGACATGAATAGTAGAAAGACATCCTTTCTGCCTTCAAGCATTGTTCCTGCTGTGCCCTAGCGCCGAGGAATAGGTTATCATTTAGAAAAACTCAAGTGATTCTGGAAGTTTCAAAAATCTCTTCTAACTTATGGAATGACTTCATGTGTGCCTAGTTAATGAAACAATGGTTCCTAGTGGCTTGGTTAAACACTAGCTAAGACTTTGCGTGTCCACCTTACCCCCTCGCCCCTTGATAAAAATGATTCAAATATCAATCAATAACCATTATAAGGGAAATTACTCTTCATGATGTGGGTAAGCTTCATCCGTAGAGTTGAAGACCTGAAAATATAAGAGTCTGAAGTTTTACAATAAAGCTCTATACTTTTTATAAGTCCCAAAAGTTCCATCTCTCTGAAGAATACTAACATAACCTTGAACTTGACAAAATAGAGAAAAGTGACTGTGTCTTACTTCATTTTCATGCACTCCCAAGAGTGCATGAAAGTATTTTTCTTCATAAGTATAGCTTTATTGTTATTATTAAGGTGTGTACAAAAGGGGTTACTCTTTCATAATTCAGATAATGAGTACATCTTTTTGGACAAGGTCACTCCTTTCATTTTTCCCCAGTTTCTGGCTTCTGGTCCCCACCCACAAGTTGCATTGTTCATTGCCATATAGTATATACTGAATATCATGAGTGTGATTGTTTGCCCTTCCTCCCTCCCTTTCTGTGTTCCCCCTCCTTGCTCCCATCAAAAGATGGGAAAAAAGAACAAACAATACAAGAATTTTTAAAATCAAAAACAAACACCACCACCGCGACCACTACCACCACCGCGACCACTACCACCACCACCAGCTACCCCCCTCCCCATGTTTCCATTTCCTGGACATAATTTCCATAATAGTATTTTAAATGGAGACATTACATTTTTGGATTCCTCCCCGAAGGATATTTTTCATCACCTGTGACCGAGGTATGGATTCATCACCTAAAAGTGACCATAGGATTTTATTCCAGAGAATCCGAGGCAGTTAGTTATCTATGTTTGTCCCTCAGGGCACTGTCTGAGCTTTTTTTTATTATTGTGAAAATATGGTACAGAGGGGTTACAATTACATGAGCAAGGTAATGAGTACATGTCTTATCAAGCATTGTTGCCGCCTCCTTTGTTTTTCCCCTACCATCCCTTCCCATCTTCCCCCTAAGCACCCTCCCTACTCCCCTCCCCCACTCTGTCACCCCTAAAGTTGTAAAGTTCGCTTTTCGACATAATGTCTTTTACATCTCATTGTTGCAATGTGTCCACTTGTATCCTTATTTAAACAATTTGTTTGTTCCCTTCCCCTCCACAAATTATACCAACATCAAATACAGTGAAAACAGGGGTTATACAATGGGGGAGGGACATATAAAGCAACAAAGAAATATCTTATAAATATGTTAGAAACAATAGCAAGAATGAAAAATCATTTGTGTCCTTATCTTGGGGTTCATTTCGCCTAATATCAACTTATCTGACCTTTTCTGCTTGTCTCAGACATACTAGTTATTGCAAATAAGGAAACCATGGGACCTATGTTTCTTTGGGCCTGGTTACTTCACTTACTATAATTTTTTCCAAGTCTTTCCATTTCCTAACAAATGGGGCAATGTCATTCTTTCTGATGGAGGCATAGAATTCCATTGTGTATATATACCACATTTTCTTGATCCATTCATCTATTGAGAGGCATCTGAGTTGGTTCCATATCTTAGCTATGGTAAATAATGCTGCAATAAACATAGTTGTGCTGGTAGCTTTAGTATGGTCTTGTTTGTGATCATTTGGGTAAATGCCCAAAAGTAGGATTGCTGGGTCATAGGGGAGCTCTATGTGGAGTCTTTTGAGGCACCTCCATACTACTTTGCAAAGTGGTTGAACAAGTTTACACTCCCACCAACAATGCAGTAAGATTCCCTTCTGTCCACATCCCCTCTAGCAACTGTTGTTATTGGAGTTCTTGATTCTAGCCATTCTAACTGGGGTGAGGTGGTATCTCAATGTTGTTTTGATTTGATTTGCATTTCTTTTATGGCTAGGGAGGTTGAGCATTTCTTCATGTGTCTATTAGCCATCCTTCTTTCCTCTGCAGAGAAGTTTCTCTTTAATGTGTATATATGTATGCATGTACATGTGTATGTATGTATGTATATATGTAAGTATGTATGGTATGCTAGTACCAGGACCTGAGATGAGGGCTTGGTGCTCTTTTTGCTCAGAGCTGGTGCTCTCTCACTTGAGCCACACGTTCAGTACAAAATCGTCCTGGAAGCTGACATGAAGATGTTTGAAAACAAGGCCATCGAAGCTAGACAGTCCTGGGTTTCATCTTGGTAACTGCCGAGAAGACTCTAAACACTATATTATTCTTTGATGATTGCATCACACGTGATCATAAGTTAACAAACCATAGCAGCACCTCTATGCTGTCTTCCATCACCTGGGTGTTACCTATCCAGGCACTAGTTAGCTACGTTCAAGGCCTTCTCCAAAGTCACACTGCTTACAGGCAGAATTCCTTTTGGTGAAATTGTCTGACTGAAGTCTCTGCTATTTCTGAAACTGCTACCTTGGGACTGGTTGATTTCATTTCACAGAGGTAGCTGTCAGGTCCTGGCATGCAGCTCCTTCACAGACCACAGAATCAAGTCCTTAGTAATTAGTAACTGAGTCAGTGGAATGATTCACCATCCATCGTGACAGTGTATGCCCATCTGTAAAGGGGGGTGTGTGTGAAAGTGTAAGAACAGGACAAGGAGGAAGAAGAAGGCAAATAACAGGAGAAGATTCCCTGGGGCATTGCTGGGCATCTGCTTTTCTTTGTGAAAGGAAGAAAACCAATTTTCTCTTTTTCTGATATTGTAGGGATCAAATAAAAATATATTTATACTGAGGCTGAGTGAAGTCTGTTCATGTCTGTCATCTTAGCTACTTGAGAGACAGAAGACTAGGGAATCACGGCTTGAGACCAGATTGGTCATACAAGTCTAGACTCTTATCTCAGTCGAAAGGCTTAGTGAGGAGGTCCTCACCCATGCATAGGGAAGCACAGTAGGCAGATAGCAGTCTAAGACAAGCCAGGGCCTTAAAAAGGGCTGTATTTAGGAAGTAATCAATGCAGAGAAGAGCTGGAGGTATGGCTTAAGTGATAGAGTACTTATATTGCAAAGTCAAGTCCCTGAATTCAATATCTAATACTACCAAAAAAAAGTTAATTTGTAAGAATTTAGGAAAGTTTCACTACATTGAACTATTATTAATTGTCATGATTCACCACATTGAGTAGCATGTTCCTGTGGTGCACTGCAATTTGAGAAAATTCTCCCTTAATACATTAAAATTTTAGTGTATCTGTAAAGTGTGTTTATGCTATGATTATAACATTTTATATATATGTAACATTTTAAAAGCATATTAAATGTGATTTATTTTTTAAATACTCATTCTTAACACATTGGATATTAGGTTGGCATAAGTTCTAACATAGCTTATAAAAAAAGAATCACCTTCTTATATAAAGAAAAATGTTTTCATTAGTATTTTCACTTTTTGCAAACATATCACATTCTTCTCTGTTCTGTATTTACATACAAAATTGTCTAAAACTAAGGTATATGATAACCTTTCTCAGTATCTATGAATTTCTCTCCTGCTAATTTTTTCCTAGTTTGCTGATTTCTTTTCATTCACTGTCATTATTGTAAACCATGTGTTACTTTCCTGTTGCTAAGAAACAAAGTTACCTCATTATGAAAGGTCTCTAGGAGCCAGCTTTGCTAATCAGCTAGAAATACATTTTCTGTGGGGATTATTTTCTGCATGATAACATTATTTTGGTCAACCATTGAAATGATGACAACCATTATTGCTTTTAAGCGACAGTAGAATGAGTTATCCACTTACCAGATGTTAGCTTCTGCAGGGAAACCAATGACTTCACTGCTCTACCAAGACCTGATTGTTTGTCCAGGATTTGTACTTTTTATATCTTCTACAGAACGACTATTTTGATAGATGCTTTCATCCAAGAATGCAATTTCTTTCAACACAAGGAAGTAAAATAAGCATTACCTTTTCATTGAAGATATGCGTGTATGTATATTCTTTGTCCTCTACAAATATTTAGCCTGTGCAGGCATTACAAGGAGTTTCTGTTAATACAGGACTCATGACAGATTAGTCAGGTATACATGTCATGCATTCCGTTTGGGTAAGTTAGAGTAGACTCAGCCTGACTGCACACTACACACCTGAGACTCATCTTCGTGTGACTACATTAAGCTTTCACTGAGTTTAATTCTCAGGATATGTACTATACTGGTTTTCCCACATCTAGAATGAAAATAACAACACATCTGCACAAAATAATGTATTTTCAAACCTTGTTGAAACAAAATATTTATAAGAATCTAATTTGGGCCAGGAGAAGAGATGATTCCAATATCTTTTGAGTTTTCCTGCTTGAACTCAAGGCCTGGGCATCCTCTCTTACTTTTTATGCTCAAGGCTGGTGCTCTACCACTTGAGCCATATCTGCACTTCACTAAGTTTTCCTTTTCAAGAAAAATAACAAATCTCTTAACAGAACATTAATAGATAGTGGTTTGAATAGTGGCTAAAATGCCAATATGTTTGTAAGTCTGTTTAATGCTACAGAATGCTAGCAAGTACCTTGTGAGGTTTTGGCTTGTAAAATAAGTTTTGGTTTCTATAAAGGTTGGTCATTGCACTTTGACTCTATCACTGGGCTATTACAATATTTTGATGGCTAAAGTACAAATTTCCCAATATTTCTGTAGGTTGTTTTTTTTTTTTTAGTAGCATTGGGGTTTGAAGTCAGGGACTCAAACGTGATAGCAGATACTCTATCATGTAGAGAGGCAATGATGTAATGTATGAATTCTAGGTATTATGAATCAGGTATCTTTTTAGTGGCAATGTGTTCATGCTTGCAAACTTCTGGAAGTTCTGTAATAAAAGGCATACCACAATTAATCGCTTTATTATCTGGCTTGAAAACAAGAGAGATTAATCAATGTAACTTTGTTTTGAACAATTATTTCACTAAAAATAGTGTGTCTATTTGAAAATAGCCTATATGAAAAACATCTTAGTGTATGTAAAAATTTCTCACACTTGGTAGGTGATATTTGATGTCTGTTAAATAACTACTAAATATGGACAAATGGTCTGGAATTTAAGAGAGAAGTACAACTGGCAGACTTTGATGCCAAAACAAGTGAACCTGTGAGACCCAAAGAAAAAGGTTTTGGTGCCTTAGGATAATTCAAGTAGTGACCTCCCCCAGTCCTCATCCCCAAACAGCAGGAGGGAGGGGAAATGTGAGGAAATAAAACAGGTGTGCCATATGCTAAGGAATAAAAATACCATTCCCAATGTCCTGTGTGTGGGTCTCCTGGTGGCATAGGCTACTGAAGAAGAAGCCCTAGAGAATAAGGACTTCCTATGTGCTGATGGCTATGAGCATAGTCCTGGCAAGACCTGCCATCACCCTTATCATTGCTAATGAGATCTGTCCATAACTTTAGTATTCTTTTGTGTTTTGTGTTATTGTGTTATTGTTATTGAATAAGAAGAACTCGATGGAATCATCTTTTTTGGACAAGATATCCAAAACTATTGATCAACACTTTTTATGACTTAGTGATAGCTTTTTCCCCTATTAAATAAACATTTATTTCAGTACTGAGGATTTAAAAACCATTCCATTAGTGGCAGAGATAGATGAGCAACATTCTGGATTTTAAACAGAAAAATTCCACTGGTAAATACATAGCACTGACGTTCTAGAATTTTTTTTCTTTCCTGTTTCCTTGTGGATATAAGCTTCTTTTCAAGGCATCTCTGTTTCAAATATCACTTAAAAAATAGGCTGTAGCTTTATCAAAAGATTCCACTGTCATAGGGAATAAATCATCAAAATTACTATTGTTGTATCTTAAAGCAGGTGTGATTTTTTCAATAACTTTCAAGAGAAAGCATCTTTAGTAAACAATAAGTCAACATTTTTGTGCTATTGAGTCATTATTCTATTCCCCCTGATTTACTGTAATCATCAGCTGAATAGAAGTAAGAAAAATAGTTAAATAGGATGAAGACTGTAGTTAAGATTCCTTTAAATGGATTTAATATGAAGGCAAAACATTGTGCCCAAACACAGATTGCTTTTGATCTTTCTAGAAATGAGGCAGTAATGTGTTTTTGTTTTGAGTTCCAGAGCAAAGCTACTCAATACCTAGTTTCTGCATGGATAAACACCTGACACTGTAAAAGTCAAATAAATCCCGCAAGAACCAAGGAGAAGATTCTCTATCCATCCATGTACTCATTTATGCCATGCTCTATCAATAGAGAAGTGGAGAGCCTTGCCTCTCTTCACAGAGATAGCCAAGTAAGCATATGTGTGTGTAAGTACACATATTTACTAATGTGTGTGTTATTGTAATCTGACTCTTCCTTCAATAGAAAAGTCATAGCAGAAGGAACCTTTGCATTGGAGTCTATTGTCTTTTTTTAAAAAAAAAACAAACTTAAATGCTTGGTTCAAAACCTCAGCAACAGTTAAATTCCAGATCTGATCAATGCAGTGACAAATATTATATCAGTCAAGCTCCAGTGGCTCACACCTGCAATCTTAGCAACTTGGGAGGCTGAGATTTGAGGATCAGGGATCAAAGCCAGTTCAGGCAGACAAATCTGAGAGACTCTTTTCTCCAGTTAACCAGCAAAAAAGGCTGGGAGTGGAAATGTGGCTTAGGTGGTAGAGTGCCTGCCTTGAGAAGAAATGCTAAGGGACAGTGCTTTCCTAGGCTCTGAGTTCAAGCCCCCCACCCACCCACCCACTGCCCCACACACAAGTTACTTTATATTTCCTTCTTTGTCTACCAACTTGCCACTGTTCACAGCCCATTTAAAGGCTTAAGAAAATTTGTAGTCTATTACCTAATGCTAATCTTAGGTAAAGCACACTCTCATAATTAAAAAAAATCTGTTAGGTAGATTCTATACTAAAGTATTTCATGAATCATTAAAAGATGATTCCTTATGCTACCCAAATAGTTGCCAAATTTCCAGGATTAACAGTGGAATAGAAAAAAGAAATGAACTAATGAGAGCAGATAGGTTCTATTTTCATAAAAAATAGTTTAACCCAAACCTGATTTTTAAGTTGTTTTCTTATAAAGACATTTCCAAAATAAAATGTTTTTATGTTTACATTTTATACCTAAAAATTGAAATTATTTTCTAAAACGCAAAAAAGTTTATTTTGCATTGAATTTAATTTTTAATTTTTCTAATGTATTTCCATGGCAACATTTTTTTTCTCTTCTAGAGCAATTTCCCCTAAGCAAACAAATTATATGAAGTTCTTCCTTTTTAAGCAATGAAAAAAATCTTGAGTGCCTGTGGAAATTCTGAAGGAATTCAGAGATAAAAATTGTTCATCCATTTCCTATGTGTTGGCAAAGAGCTGTATAAGAATATAGAATAATGTTTAGTATTTATACTTAGCATTTACAGTTGCATTTAAAATTATATTTACTTAATAAAATATACCTTAAAAATTTATGTCTTCTTGAAATCAAGTTAAAGTAGATAAACATACAAATTTTCAAGTTTTACAGAGTGTTATAGTGAAGTATTTGTTTTTGTTTTTTGCTGCTTGTGAGGCTTGAACTCTGGGCCTGGGTGCTATTTAGCCTTTAGCTCTTCAACTCAAGGCAAGTGCTCTACCACTTGAACCTTAGCCACTGCTGGTTTTCTGGTGGTTCATTGGAGATCAGAATCTCACAGACTTTCCTGCCCAGGTTGGCTTTGAACCATGGTCCTCAGATCTCAGCCTCCTGAGTAGCTAGGATTACCAGGCATGAGCCACCTGCACCAAGCTTACTTATTTTTTAATTGCAGTATTTTAACTTACTGCAGACTTTTAATTTAATTTAGTAATGTATTACGACAAATACATTATTACAAATAATATTTTTACTTTTTCTATCAAAATAATTTCTAATATAAAATTGGTAGTGAAA
>NW_012267356.1:1777837-1780502 GCF_000151885.1 Dipodomys ordii
AAAAAAAATTGGTAGTGAAAGGAGGAGAGAATGTATTATTCTATTCTATTTATTGTGTGTGTGTGTGTGTGTGTGTGTATGCGTACACACCAGTCCTGAGCTTGAACTCAACTGAGGGCCTAGGCACTGTCTCTGAGCTTTTTTGTTCAAGACTAGCACCTTACCACTTGAGCCACAGCATCCATCCCAGTTTTTGGTAGTTAATTAGAGAAAAAGTCTCATAGACTTTCCTGATCAGTCTGGCTTTGAACAGTGATCCTCAGATCCTGAGTAGCTAGAATTACAGGTGTGAGCCATTAGGTTCTTGGATGGGAATGCATACTTTTAAGTGCTTTAGGATACTTTTAGGATATAGAAAAATAATCCCATAGATTAGATGCTTCAATAGGAAGATCATATAGTTCTTTTTTTATTGTGAAAATACTGTACGGAGGAGTTACAATTACATGGGCAAGATAATGAGTACATTTATTATCAAGCATTGTAGCCTCCTCCTTTGTTTCCCCTTCCCACCCTTCCCAGCCTCCCCCAGCCCCCCCCATCCTCTTCGCCTTTCCCCCGCTCCCCACCGCACGAAATTTGTAAAGTTCGTTTTCGACATAAGGACTTGTACATCTCATTGTTTCAATGGGTCCCTCTGTATCCAATAGGCAGATCATATAGTTCTTAGAAAAATACTTTGCTAGTATTTGCACACACCATTTATTCATTCATTTAACAAATCTTTCTGGTCCTCTACTTTGCATGAGACACTATATTATAAAAGGGTAAGAATTAAGAGGAAACAAAGAATAAGTAGCTTATGTAAATGGACTTTAAACCCAATCTCTTCATGCCCAAATTCCTATTTCAATGATTCTGAGAGATACAATAATATGGATATTCTTCTATGGCACTAAATTTTGGTCACTATTACTGGTGCTAATTGCCATATATAGAGAAACTTCCCTAGGAAGAAAACACTCAAAGTAGGAAACATTTTTGTTATTCCTTTGAGTGATATCTCTAATTTATTTGAAGAATGGTGGAATAACTCTCATTCCTAAACAACATTTTATATCTTTTTATATCTTTTACCACTTAAACATTTCTGGGAAAGATGGTAAAGATACATACCATATCTGGAGAATGAGCTTCTTCATATTTTTAAAAATTTCAAAGTATGTGTCCACTTTCTAATATCTATGTTTTCCTGGTACAGGTTTTTAGAATGTGGAGACAAAATTATTATGTTTGTATGTTTTCTTTAAAAAATCCTCTTTTTTTGATAATTTATAGTTTGTTCTCATTATAAAAAAGCAATAATTACCAGGTACTAGTGGCTCACACCTATAATCCTAGTCACTCAGGTAGCTGAAAGTTGAGGCTTGAGGCTCAAAGTTACCAGGGACAGAAAAGTTCATGAGACTCTCATCCCCAATTAACCAGCAAAAAGCTGGAAGTAAAGGTGTGCCTCAAGTAGTAGAGGCTATAAAAGCCAAGTGAGAGCCAGGTGAGAATTAACAGTGTGTTTGTATCTCTCTGTCTCTCTGTCTCTGTCTCTGTCTCTGTCTCTCTCTCTCGTGTGTGTGTGTGTGTGTGTGTGTGTGTATGTGTGTGTGTGTGTGTTCATCCTGGGGCTTGAACACAGTGCCAAGGCACTGTACCTGAGCTTTTGTACTCAAGGCTAGCTCCCTACCACCTGATCCACACCTCCAGTTCTAGCTTTTTGCTGGTTAATTGTAGCTAAGAGTCTCATGGACTTTCCTGCCTGGTGGCTAGGAATCAGGATCCTCAAAGCTCAGCCTCCTGAGGAGGATTACAGGCATGAGCCACCAGCACTGTGATTTTCAGCATTGCGATGGACTGTGCTTCCTAATGACATATGCAGGATGGCATGTCCATTACTTCTAGAACCCACCCTTACTGATGGCCATTCAATAGAAGCAGAAGTGAGCTTCTATTGAGTTGAAATGTTACATTGCTTTTTTTTTCTAAGACAGGTGTTATAAGTGGGCTACTCACATGTTCCTTCAATTTTGTTTTACCTGTAAAATATCTATCAAATATGGATTGAAATGGCATATAAATGGAGAGCAAAATTTCCAGATTTTTATAATGATGAACATGACCCCAAAGTTTTGTTTTTTCTCTAGAAATTTTTGTTTCTTTCTATTAGGAATTAGAAACATTATAGTTCAGGAATAATAAGAGGGTCCTCATAAATAAGTTTAAAATGAAGGGCATCTTTAAAATTCAATAATAATTTCTCATTGATCCATTCATCTACAGAGGGGCATCTGGGTTGGTTCCATAGCTTAGCTATGGTAAATAATGATGCAATAAACATAGTCATACTGGTAGCTTTAGTGTGGTCTTGTTTGTGATCATTTGGGTAACTGCCCAAAAGTAGGATTGCTGGGTCATAGGGGAGCTCTATGTGGTGTCTTTTGAGGAACCTCCATACTGCTTTCCAAAGTGGTTGAACACGTTTACACTCCCACCAACAATGCAGTAAGGTTCTCTTCTGACCACATCCCCTCCAGCATCTGTTGTTAGAAGAGTTCTTGATTCTAGCCATTCTAACCGGCGTGAGGTGGTATCTCAATGTTGTTTTGATTTGCATTTCTTTTATGGCTAGAGAGGTTGAGCATTTCTTCATGTGTCTATTAGCCATCCTTCTTTC
>NW_012267356.1:1781460-1782499 GCF_000151885.1 Dipodomys ordii
GAAGGAAGGAAAGAAGGAAGGATGTTAAACATTATCAGTGTTCTGGGAAATACAACTGAAAATCACAATGAGCAAGCTCTTCTCACCTGCAAGATTAGTTATAAACAAAGAGAGAGCCAAAAGTGTTGATAATGACATATAGATTGGAACTCTGAAACATTGCTGGTGTAGATTACAACCATTTTGCAAAAATAGTCTATGTTCACAGATTAAACATGTGGGCTTGTAAATTCCACAGGGTGGTAATATGCACAGAGTAAATGGCATATTGATACTTTTGAAGGAATCATTCACAGTAGCACATTTCATAATATCTCCCAAACTGAAATATCCCATAGTCTATCCACAGGTGAGTGAATACATAAAATAAATATTCAAACTATGGTCTATTATTAGATACTAGAAACAAATCAAGCACCAACAGATGTAGCAACAATGAAGAACCTTGAAAACATTTATATTAAATGAAAAAGCCAGTTTTTTTTTTAAAAAAAGGAGGTATTGTATAGTACCATTATACAAAAGGTCCTAACAAGCAAAGCTATACTTAACTACATTAATGATTACCCAAGACTAAAGATGTTGAAGGAAAATGAGAAATGACTGCTATCAGAAATGGGGTTTAGCCAGGTGCCAGTGCCTCACACCTGTAACCCTAACTACCCAGGAGGCTGAGATCTGAAAATTACGGTTTGAAGCCAGCTCAGGGGGAAAAGTTTGTGGGACTCTTATCTCCAATTAACCACTAGAAAACTGGAAGTGGTTGTGGCTCAACATGGGGAAAAGCTCAGACATAGCCCCAGGCCCTGATTCAAGCCCTCCACCCCCACCATCACCACCACCACCAACAACAAAAAGATATAGAATTTCCTTTCTGGGTGATAAAGAGTGATGATGGCTGTGCAAATCAGAGAAGATACTGAAAAATAACTGACTTGTATGTTTAATTTAATTTAATCTAGTTATTTGAATATGTGACTTTAGTATACAGGCTTGTTTAATATTCACTGTGACAATACCCTGATCTCAGAATTTTTTT
>NW_012267356.1:1782549-1789869 GCF_000151885.1 Dipodomys ordii
AGGAGGAGAAGGGGGGTATAGGAAGGGATTGGAAGGGGAAACAAAAGAAGAGGCAACAATGCTTGATGAGAAATGTACTCATTATCTTGCCCATGTAAATGTAACCCCTCTGTACAGCATTTTCACAATAAAAAACTAAAAAAAAAATTCTCATTGAACATTGACATCATTCATGTGTTTTTCCAATTGCACAGAGACTCAGACTTTCCTACAATAATACTAAAATGTTGTTGCAAGTCATAGACATTTTAAGAAAATATGTACATAAGGCACACAAGCAATGTTCTTAAAGAAATGACTGTAATTAAGAACAATTCCCTTACTATGACTACATAGCTATACAATTAGGCAAAATGTTATTTTCTAATTCTTATTTGAGAAGATTAGTAGGCCTAATTTTCCACTTTTTACTCCTCCCCCCCAAATTGAGCAGGAATAGTAGTAAGAATGTGCTATATCCCGAGTAAATTAAAAGGAAAAGATTTGCTGGCACAAGCAGCATGCAGGCTCAGTGTGAGACCTGCGGAACAGCAGCTTGTCAGTAAGGGAAGGCAGTGTTCAGTGTTGATTGGGTTATTTATAGATTCTAAAGCCCATTTATATTCAATGAAAGGTACAGGTGTAGAGAGAAAGAATTCCTATGGCACTTCTAAGGACCAAGCCGAAGCAAATTACAAGTTTGTGACTCATCCATCTGGGTGTAATTGGTAAAAGAAAGGATGAGCTGGATGAGAAAATAAACACAAGTGTCAAGGTAGTGTTGAGAAATGATCTCCTGCAGACAGTGCCCGCAGAGTAAGGGGATGGAGGAGGGGACAGAATTTGGGCTTCCACAAAATCCAGACCAGACTCTATCCCTAAGAAGCACCACCTGCCAAGTCACAGAGCTCTCTCACTGTAGCATTCTATTGTTAAGGTTATCTTGTAATTTAAAGAATCCCACTTTAGAAAAACATCTTTGCTTTGACTTGGGAAAAGGAGACAAAAGAAAAGTAAAGTTCAAGAAATCCACACTCAGTGCAAAATGCACCACCTGGTGTCTGGCAAAGTTCTGCTAATATTTAATTGACTTCAGAGTCAACATTCGTGAAAATGTCAAGGACTGAAGGGAAAATCAAATTCACTTGGATAAAATGGATGAAACGGGTATCTTAATCAGTTAGGCAAATAATCCCAAACTGGATTAGAAATAAGAGTTTAAAATGAACTCACTGAGAGAAAGAACTGTGACCAAAATGGTAGGGCCAGCCTTGGGAGAAAAATCTAAGGGACAGAATCCAGTTCCTGAGTTCAAGCCACAGTACCATCACAAAACAAATACCCTCCCTCCAACTCTCATTGGAACACAACTAAGAAGATCATTTCTGTTGCACATTATTATTGGCATGGCTATGGACACTTCTTTAGGGATACAAACTTAAAATATATCTCTTTACTGAACTACAAGGCTCTTCTAGCAATCAATCAGATTTTTTCTAACTAATGTGCTTCTTAACAGATTTTTTTAAAAATAAAAACTTAACCCCAAAGTTAGAAAGATGAACCATTTCTCTTTTCAGGTATTATAAAACAACACAATTTATAGTATTTCCTTCTGGTATTTTACAAGGATCAATGAATTTTTAGAGTATTTCCTTCTGGTATTTTACAAGGATCAATGAATTTAAAATCTGGCTGAAGTTCCTAATAGCTTGTGATTCCTCCACAGAATTAATATATGTGTACAAATGGAACAGAGGACTGTGGATATGACCTGCTAGTTATGGAGATAAGGGAAAAGATTTTACTTAGAAAACTCTTCCCATTTGCCAACTACCTTTAGGAAATAGAGAATTAAGCTTTAAGTTGTTACAATATTAAGATTTCTTTATAATGACAAGATCATTTTACATACTGAACCAGATGACACAGAAAACTAAATAGAAAGAGTTGTAAAGGCACATGACCCCAAAGTATCATCAGTTGGAAAGAAAAAAAAGCCTCATTTCCAAATACTTGGAATCAGGAAAGGAAAGATTATATCAAGATATATTAACTGTTTTTATATTTCTATAAAAATGGTCTAAAAACTAACTTGAAAGCAGATAGATCTAAAAGTTGTCATCCTTTATCATTTCTTGGTAGTATATTTGTTGTAAAATAAAACTTAAAACAAGAGAGTTATCCAATTTTTCAAACCAGTAAAAATTGACATGCTGAGCAAGCAATTTACATTGAGTGCTATTTTGTTAATAAAAAGAAAAATTTCATCATATCAGTTATTTCTCAGTGAGTTCATGACTTTGACTTTGCCTTTGGTAAATATTGACTAAAAAATATTATTTTGGGCTAAGCACCAGTGTCTCACGCCTGTAAACTTAGCTACTCAGGAGACTGAGATCTGAGGATTGAAGAACAAAGCCTAGACAGGAAAGTTTCTGAGACTCCTATCTTCTATTGACCATTAAAAAGCCAGAAGCAGAGCTGTGGCTCAAATGATAGAATGCTAGCCTTGAGTAAAAGCTAGGATAGTGCCCAGGCTCTGAGTTCAAGCCCCAGTACAGGCACCATCTCTGTCTGTCTGTCTGTCTAAAGTAAGTAGATAGGTATTATTTGGGTATTTGAGAGTTATTAGGTCATCATTATAACCAAAAATAATTGTATTTGTTGTTAATGTTTATTGTCAAGATTTTTTTTTTTTGTCAGTCGTGGGGCTTGAACTCTAGGCCTGGGTGCTGTCCCTCAGCTCTTCAGCTCAAGGCCAGCGCTCTACCACTTGAGCCACAGCGCCACTTCCTATTGTCAAGATTTTTAATAATCAGCTGATCTCAAAGCATGTAACTACTAACACTATGATGTAAACACATTACCTAAATAGGAAGTAAATAGTATACTCATTTATTATATGAGATTTTAAAATTTGAGAAAATTTATAAATAGGTTGTATACTCTTAGAATTGGACAATGGGTTTTTTGTTATTGAAAATTTAAACTGAAAAACATTAGGAATTCAGTTTGGTATTCACCTTCTAATATCTTCTTCTACTTTCCTTCCCATCATTTCAATTTTAAACATACATTATATACATATATACATAAATACAGAGGCCTATAGGAATTTTATACTAGAGTTTCTTCTGCTACTGGATATGTAGGAAGATGTCCACAATAAAATGGAAAATAACAAAACATGGAAGATTTAGCTCATTTCATGTTTCTGGTAATTATACAACTGTGTATCTTTTTTTTTGCCAGTGTTTCTTTTATTCAAGGCTAGCACTCTTCCACTTGAGCTGCAGTGCCATTTCCAGCTTTTTTTCTTTTTGTGTGGTACTGAGGAATTGAACCCAGGGCTTCATGCATGCTAGGGCAAGCACTCTACCACTAACTAAGCCACATTCACAATCCACAGCTATGTATCTTTCTATAGGTTATTATGCTTCCTGTTGGAGTCACTTTTTTGCTATGTCTCAAAGATGAACCATAGTTGGAAGCTGCATGGGTATGCAGCTTATTATAACAATGGTTGTTTGTATTGTTGGAACTTGGTGGTGATGGGAAAATGTAAGACTCAAGATGATATCAGGGTCTAACAAGGCACTCTTGTTGCTAGCGATGGTCTGGAATTTGAGATCTGCTTCATGAACCAAGTGTCCCCCAAATCCAAGTTGACACATTGGCCATCTATTAGGGTCTCTAGTGTATTCATCTTCTCACTTTTTAATATCTTTAATTTCCCCAGGCTGTCAAGGTTTCTTGAAATCTCATGGCCCTCTCTCCTACCTTAATCCCTGAAGCCCAGTTTGAACCTACTTAAAGCCCAGTTCCCTATTGACTTAGCTTCTCTATTTCTGTATCTGAAAATGGCTGGAGAAAAAAATACCAACAAGGAACACACTTGCTGTAGATCACATCATAGAAGTTAGTTCTCAGACTTCAGTACGAATACGATACTTGTCTTCACAACTTGATGGAACATTATTTTATAACTTCTTCCTCTTTAAATTTCCAACATTTCTTCCCCACTCTACTTTCAAGTTAAAACTTTTCCCAGTCAACAAAATTCAGAAATATATGTATTTTTCATCTGACTGGTGATTTAACTTAGAGCCTCCTGCTTTCAAAGCAGGCTTTCTAGCCTCTTTTTGAACTAGTAATTTTCAAGGGAAGATCTTAGCGATACCTAGGCTGGTCTGAGCTATGATCTTCCTACCTGCTTTTTCCGGTGTCCCTAGAGATGATAGACACATACCACTGTGCCTGCTATTCTGTTTCCCCTGGAGCTGGGATAACAGGTTAACTACTGAGTGATTATGGAGTGTGGAGAACTTCTATTCCTGGGTTTGGCTCAAACCAGGAGCCACAAATCTCTATCTCCCAAGTAGGCTGAATTGCAAACTTGAGCCACTATACCTGACTAGATTCAGAAATATTGTTAATAGCAGACACTGTTCTATATTCCTGGAACTGAGTGCCAAGAATATATGTCTTGTTTATAGGTTTTATGTTTAAGAGAGAAATTAAATTACACATGTCACATTGTTTAGTATTTTAAAAGTATCTATCTATCTATGTATCAATCTATCTATCCATCCATCGCGCAGTTTTAAAAAGTACCTAACTGATAGCATCTACCATTGTTATATCTGAAACTCAATTATTTTTTGATTAAGCTCCAAATTCGTATGTCACTTCATTTCTAGTGTTATCACTTTAATATCCTAACAACATCTTGATCATATACAAGACATGCATTTTGCCAATCAGCTACTGTAACACAATCACAATATAGCATAGCATTTACATGTCTAGAAAAAATAGCGTGAAAAATCATCCCTTTTGTGGCCTCTGTTTTCTTTTCTTTTTTGGTGGGGGGTCTGGTCGTGGGGCCTGAACTCTGGGCCTGGGCGCTGTCCCTGAGCTCTTCAGCTCAAGGCTAGCACTCTACCACTTGAGCCACAGCGTCACTTCCAGCTTTTTTCTTTTTGCTTATGTGGTGCTGAAGAATTGAACCCAGGGCCTCATGCATGCAAGGCAAGTGCTCTACCACTGAGCCATCTTCCCAGCCCCATGGCCTCTGTTTTCTTAATCACTGATTATTTAATTGATGGCTTTCTTCGTTTGCACATGTATGTGTATCTATAGCTGAGAATCTCAGCTCTCTATCAGCTCAGCCTAAATGCTGAAGTGTAGGAAAAGTCACATTACATGGCATAGATTCGGTTTCCTGGGCAGGTTGGGAAGACTAGGATGTGCATTTGGAAGTACTGAGAAATGATGTTCCTTTAGGATAAACTTTGATACTAACAGAAGAGATTTAGAGAAGATCAGGCAGTTGATCTCTTTGTCCATCCTCTGGAAATGGCCTATATTACCCAGCTCCTAGCTAAGAGCTGAAAGCAGGTGCTCTTGCTCATTGTGCCATTGGCCAGGCTGGGAGCATTGCTCCTTGTCCTTATATCACTTGTAATATGATCCAACCATTAACTCATCCATCTATATTTAAGAGAAGGAAAATGTTGGTTTTTGCAAAGATTTTTGTACACCAATGATCATAACACCTATTTCTGTAACTACTAAAATCTTGGGTGAAAATGTCTCTCTTCTGATTTTCGGATAAATAAAACATGCTATACCATCTGGTGACCCAAGCAAGCGCAAAATTCTTATACCTGGAATGAAACTGACTAACATTGAAATAATTACATTGCATGAAAGCATGGACATTGCATATTGTCATGTACATAAAATGTAAAATTCTTAAACCTCAAATCAATATATTGTGCTAGAAGTTAGCTCAGTAGTGGTCTGGCATCAATACTCTGTGAAGCTACTTAAGAAAACTTTTCAGTGTGATGTGAACATTTTATATGTTGACTGTCAAGGTGGTTTTTACATGTAGACAACATTGAAGATAAGCTAAGTTGTATATCATTTGCATGTGCAATTTGTTGAACTTGAATTTTACTTTCTTAAGAAGGGTCAGCATTAGCTGGTGCGCCGGTGGCTCACGCCTGTAATCCTAGCTACTCAGGAGGCTGAGATCTGAGGATCACAGTTCAAAGCCAGCTTGGGCAGGAAAGTCCATGAGACTCTTATCTCCAATAATCCACCAGAAAACCAGAAGTGGCACTGTGGATCAAGCGGTAGAGCACTAGCTCGCCTTGAGCTGAAGAGCACAGGGACAGCGCCCAGGCCCAGAGTTCAAGCTCCACAAAAAAAGAGAGAAAAGAAAAGAAAGGGAAAAAAAGGTCAGATTATTTTTATGTCCAAAACTGGCACAAATAGAAACGAATGATAAAAACTGGGTCACTAGCATAAGAGGTATTTACAAAATATTGTATTCAAAGGAGAAATCAGTGGGGATCATGAGTGGCTTACACCTGTAGTCCTAGCTACTCAGGTGGCTGAGATCTGAAGATCGTGGTTCATGGTTCAAAGCCAGCTTGGGCAGGAAAGCTTATGAAACTCTTTATCTCCAATAAACTACTCAGGAAAAAACCACAAGGGGTCCTGTACCTCAAGTGCTAGAGCTCTAGACTTGAGAAAAGAAGCTCAGGGACTGCACCTGTACTCAGAGTTCAAGCCCCAGGACCAGCAAATAAACAAATAAATAAATAAATAATAGAAATCATTCTAGAGCCAGTACATTATGCCCTAGAGTGCTGACTTGGGTCATGTTTGCATTGACCAGACCAGAACCAACTTAGTCATTCCTTTCCTGACAGGGGACAGGGAAGGGGTTTGGGTGACTAACTTTTGGTGGATCATATGCCTTCTCCCCTATGGCGGGCACAAACCATTTAAGCATCTACCTGATCATCAACTTCCTGTTGCAGTTTCTATGGTAACCACAATGGAATGGGAAATTGGGTTCCCTCCTACAGGAGGAACTTGAGAAAGGGCTACTATCCAAAGAAGACAAATAGTTACACAAGTTACGCATTCCCAGTTGGGGAGATGTTGATAAAATAATGTTAATTCAGGACTCTTTTAAGGCTCCATAATTGGGAAGAGTTCAATAGAAATCCTTTAAGGGGCATCCATAGGAGGATAATTTTGGTGCCAGCAGCTCCAGATAGTACACATCACATTCCATCTCCAATAGAATGTATTAAAGTTGTTGCAGTTCAAAAGCTCATGGCTGGCTCTTGACAGTAGTGTGTACATGGAGGGGGGTAGGTGGAAGTAAGCTTATTTGTATCTGGATAGACAGTTAATAACATGGAATGTTCAATTTTAGTTTTAAACAATCATCTATAAAAATGGATGTGGGCTGGGAAGGTGGCTCAGTGGTAGAGCACTTGCCTTGCATGCATGAGGCCCTGGGTTCAATTCCTC
>NW_012267356.1:1793494-1805376 GCF_000151885.1 Dipodomys ordii
TTTATTTTATTTGTGAACATACTGTACAGAGGGGTTACAATTGCATGGGCAGGATAATGCGTACATTTCTTACCAAGCATTGCAAGAAATTTTTATTTTCAAATATTTACATATTTTTTAATGAAGGGACACTTAACTCACATGTAGAAATCTTAAATTCTAGATAATTGCTATCATATAATACTTCTACTATATAGTCTCAAATATATAGTCTCAAATAAACGCTGAGAAAAGAACCTTTGAAAAGTGTTTCGTCATGAAGCTCTTTAGTAAAATGTACATTTCTAATCTTGAGCTTTTGGTATTTCACTGGATAAATAACAAGCCAGTCGCTTCAAAAGACTATTACATTTCTTAATTTCAAGGAACAAGATAAATAAGAAATGTGGCATTGTATGATAGTAATGATTTCAATTGAGTGTCAAGTAAATGATATTAATAATGTTGCTAGAAATATATTACTTAGTCACTGACATTGTAATGTTCAAAGGAGGATTTTTTCTTTCAACTGGAAAGAAATTTAGATTTGGAAGATAACTTTAGTCAAAATTGTAAAGTTAAAGTAAAAGCCAAATAAGAAAACAAGAGCCATTGCACTGTAAAGTCAAATAAATGAGTAGCAGTTGTAAAATTGATCACTACCAGACACAAGACTTGATTCCTAGCTCTTGTGGCCATACACTGTTCATGATTATACTCACCCCCGATTTTGAACATGATTCTGTGCAGGTCAAAATACGTGCTGTCAGTTGTGAGGTGGGAGTTGACACCAGAAGTCCACTGGAGGCTTTAGTCACTTAGTGGGACTTTCAGTATTCAAGATGAAACTTAAAGAAGCTTAGTCAAGCACTGTATAGTAATGGACCAAATAAAGAGCCTAGAAATATACTTGCACAGATATAGTCTACCAACAGGTTACATAAGAGCAAAGCAATAGCATGGAGCAAAGGCAGTCTTTCAAGAAATAGTGCTGACAGGAACAACTGCACATCCACTTGTAAAAATAAAACTAGACAAAGACCTTGCACCTCTTACAACAAGTGGCTCAGAAATAAATGTAAGATACAAAAACCCAGGTGACCTTGAATTTGATGATGATGTTTAGCTGCAAAACTAAAGCCACATGTAAACAAGCATTGATTAAACTTCATTGATATTAAAATTTTCAGTTCTGAGTGGGACAGTTGCTGGAAAATGAAAAGATAAGCTTATAGGCTAGGAAGAACTATTTACAAAAGACATATCAGATAAGAAAACTGTTATCTAAAATTTCCCAAGAACTTTTAAAACTCAACAATAAGAATGTGAACAATCTAGTTAGGACATTGGTTAAGATGGTAAAGGTAAACAATGCTGTAATGAACATGGTCCATGGTCCTGCTGGTGGCTTTAGTGTAGCTCTGTTTGTGGTCAATTAGATAGATGCCCAGAAGTGGAATTTCTGGGTCATAGAGAAACTTTGTGTTTAGACTTTTAGGGAACCTCCAGATTGCTTCCAGAATGATTGAACAAGTTTATATCCTCACTAACAGTGTAACAGGTTGCCTTTCGGCCACATCCCTGCCAGCATCTGTTATTGTTAGTTTACTCTACAATGGCCATTTTAACTGGGCCATGAAATCTTTGTTTAACATAGCCAACAAATGGAATCAACCCAGATGCCCCTCAGTGGATGAATGGATCAAGGAAATGTGGTCTATATATACAATGGAATTCTGTGGTTCCATTAGAAAGAATGGCATTGCCCCATTCATAAGGAAATGGAAAGACTAGGGAAAAATTATACTGAATGAAGAAAGCAAGACCCAAAGCAACATAGGTTGCATAGTTTCCCTCATTTGTAATAACTAGAATTGCCTGTGAATCTACAAGTAAATACAATGGACAGTAAAAGACAAATAATTACACCTGGACATGATTAATTAAACACCAATCTAAACATTTATACAGTGAGAAGAAAGGAGGATATTCCTATGAGAAGATCACAAGGGTTCAATAGCTATGCATCATATAAAATGACGCTTATCAAAATGAACTCCAATGTGGGCTGGGAAGGTGGCTCAGTGGTAGAGCACTTGCCTTGCATGCAAAATAAACTCCAAGAAATGGAAGTAGAAGGGTTTTTTAAATTATACTGCTTTTACTTCTTTTTCTTATTTCCTTTTTCTTCTTTCCTTTTCCCTTCTGTCACTGGTTGTTTTTTTTATTTCTGTACCCTTTGTCTTGTATGTAAGTTCATCTGATTTGGGGAGGGGAAGGGAAGCACAGAAACAGTGAGACAAAAGAACCAATTTAGCAATGAAATGCACTAGACACTATGTTGAAAATGAACTGTACAACTTGACGGGGAGGTAAGTCCAGAGTGGAAAAATTGGGAAAGAATGAAGGAAGGGATGTCACTATTCAAAAGGAAATGTACTCATTACCTGAATCATGTAAAAATAGCCTCACTGTCTAACACCTTTACAATAAAATTAAAAAACTATTTTAAAGGATCTTTTATTCAAAACAATATAAAGATTGAAAATGGCCATTCAAAAGTGATGCTTCAAATGATAGGTCATCTGGGAAAAACTAATTAAAATGACAATAAGAAACTACAAAATATTGTTTAGAATTGACCAAAATCCAGAACACTGACAAAATCAAGTAATGAATATAAATCTACAGGAACTTTCACTTACTGCTGGCAAAAACGTAAAGTGATTCAGCCTTTAGAAGACATTTTAGTCAGTTTTGTTGAAAATTAATCATCCTCTAATCTTATGATCCAACAGTTAAGTCCCATACTTGGTTAGCCCAAAATTGTAGAAAACCAATTGCAAATGGAGGCTTATGGCAACACTATTCATAATCACCAAAAGATGGAACCAACCAAGTTGTCTGTTAGCTGGTGAAAAGCTAAACCAGTAGATCCAAAGAAAAATCAAACCATGAAAAGACAAGGTATAGATGAAATGATATTTAATAATAACAAATCACCACCTCCAGGACGCCTACTATAGCTTTGTTCTTTGACTTTCTTAAAAAAAAAGTGTATTAAAAAAACAATTCTATAACATAGGTACAGTTGCAAAATCAGATGTACAGTAAAGAAATTATCTGCTGTGTTCAATGTTTTATTTTTATTTATTTTAGGTTTATTTTTATTTAACACATTGTGTTAGAAACAAAGGTTTTTTGTCAATCCTCCAAGATTTTCATCATATCAACATCAAAATATTTATATTTCAGTCATCTTAACTATTCAAATCCTGAAGTTTTAGATATAGATATATTATACATATTAGTATATTATATATTACACATAATATGTATTAATATGTGTCTATATAGTAAAGTTTATTTTTCAAGTTTTTAGTTTGCATTTTCAGTTCCTTCTGATTGTATGAGAGCCTTCTTAGGAAGAGCAAATGAGGCCTTTTAGATTACACAGGATTTGGCTGGCTATTTTCTCTTGAGAATCACACTTAGGCACTCTCCTTTCCTCTACTTTCCATTAGCATGATAAAATTGTTAAGTAGCACTACAAAATTTTAGCTAAAGGTAAATATTCTGTTATACTATGTAGAACAATGACCATTATCTATAATTTCAGAAGACTGGTTTAAATAAAAGCCAGGTAGAACAGGAAAATTAGAATTAATCATTCAAAGACCCTTTCTCCTGCGTGTATAGAGTCAAGCAGACTATTTTCTGGGTAATTTGTTACTTTATCTCCAAGGTATACACTCAGCTGATTCTATATCAGAGTAGTCTAACTTGAATACTGTTGGACTGAATTTACAGAGTGGATCAACACAAGGGATGCATGATTGAACATGCTTTATCGAGGAAGCCATTCATTTTGGCAGTCCATGAACATTTTATATTATGACTAAAAAGAATGCAAAAATCTAGTCCTTCATTATGAAGATGGAGTCTGTCAAAGAGAAAAGGAATTATAACTGAATAGTGCTTAATCTATTTCATTCCTTTCCACACATAGAGATTCCCTCCCTTTTCTTATTCTTTGCTTTCTATAAAAATTAGCATCAGTTAGTTCTACAAGGGAGTTTCATTTTACATTCATTTATATATGTGCATATGTGTATACATGCATATATGTATATACATACAAATATGCACAGAAGAGCATTCAATATACCTTGATCATATGCTCTCCTTCCATCACCATCCCTCACTCTTCTCTTTCCTACAACAATCTCAGCAAGCTTCACTGTTCGGTTTTTATACATGGACATAAGATTTTAAAACACATTTGCTCTTCTTCCACCTCTCCAATCCTACTAGTATTTACACCTTCCCCCCACACAAAGGTTACATTCCTGCATTTCCTTTATTTTTCTTTGTATTCTAATTGTTCAAAGGGGATTCACGGTGATGTTTCACACATGTACACACTCAGCACTTTAAGCAAATTGACAGTCTCGCACTTAATTCCACTTTCCCCATTCCCACTAGCTCTGTTATTAAGCAGCTTCCAGTGAGTTTCTTATGCCAGCTTCATTCAAAAGTACAATTTATTTGCAATGCTCCATATTTTATAAAATAGCCTCGGTCTGACTCAACACAAAATTGAATTTTCAAACCAGTTTCAGTTTAAATTTTTGTTTAGAATTGTAGATACCTCTAGATAATCTGAAATTAGTTCTTCATTTAACAGTGATTTAAAAAAAAACCGGTGGGCAAATAAATCACTAGCCTGAAAGTACGATAATCTCTCTTAATTGCACCGATTTAAAAAAATCCATGTGGGTGGACTGTTATTAAGTATTGGCACAATTTGTTCTTGAGTAGGTGGCAGGGCTGTGCCTGACCTGTCAGGAAAACAGATTGGATCCAAACTCACACAAAAAGCATTTTTTTAAAAAAAATCAAAATGTACTTCACATTCAAGAGAATTAGTAATGTTGTCAGGCTTGCTTTTAGGATAAAAGTCAAAGTCCTTATGACCTTAGCTATTCATTGGTCTTCAACCTCATTGTTCCCTGTTTCACAGTTCTTACTGGGATCTGTAGACATGAATAAGTGATCACCAGTCATCCATCCCTTCCAGGTCCTCGGGACGTTTTTCAGGTGTGTGTGGGGGGGGAGTCAGTGTGTCCTGGGGCTTGAACTTGGCCTGGGCACTGTCCCTAATTTTAATTCAAGGATGGTGCTTTCCACTTGAGCCACAACTTTACTTCTAGCTTTTTAGTATTTGAAGAGAAGAGCCTCTAGGCTTTCTTGCCTGGACTGCTTCAAACAGTGATTCTCAGATCTTGGCCTCCTGAGTACATAGAATTGCAGGATTAAGCTACTGGTGCCTGGCATGAATCAATCATGATTTAACTCATCTATCTATAGATACCTAAAACCTATTTTAAATAGAAGAATAGAGTAGGATCTCCCTAATCATAAAGGGTAATATTTTTCTTACCAGTTCAGGCTAAGATAGGAAGACACATCTGTATATCCATGCTCACAGCAGCATTATTCACAATGGTCAGATGTTAGTGCCCACCCAACTGCCCATTGACAGATGAGTGAATACGCAAAATAATGTATATCCATCAACCGAATAGTATTTGACATAGAGAAACATGGCAAACACTATATTTAGTGAAATAAACTGACACCAAAGGAAAAGTGTTACATGATTAGACTTGCATCTACAGCAGTTAGATTCACAGAGACAAGAAATAGTGACTATTTACAATATAAGGAAGACAGGAATTGGAAATTGTTTAATGAGTGGAGAGATTCAACTTGAGAAGCTGGAAAATATCTGAAACTGAACAGTGACAATAGGTATATAAAACAATATAAATACAATTAGTATCATTAAATTGTATACATTACAGTGGTAACCATTTTACATATGACCACAATACAAGGGAATTGTGGCACACATCATACACACAAACAGATGTATACACAAACAGACATACATGCACACACACACACACAACACACACACGCACTCACACATTCACAACACTCCCTAGACTACAAGGATGCTTCTTAGAACATTTTGGATGAGATTAAAATTAGAAAATAGCATCCTTGATTATCTACTCAATCCAGGAAAATTTACCAATTTTATTACTCTCTCTTCCAGAGAGTTTGGGAGAATGAGACAAAGGGCCTGGGACACCCATTAAAATACATAATTACCAAGAACTCAAGAATAAAACTTGGATTGGGAATGTGGCTTAGTGGTAGAGTACTTGTCTAGCATGCATCAAGCCCTGGGTTCAATTCCTTAGTACCACATAAACAGAAAAGGCCAGAAGTGTCAACATGGCTCAAGTAGTAGAGTGCCCAAGCCCTGGACTGGCAAAAAAAGAATACAACTTGTTTCTAATGAATATTTGGGTTTTAGAGTTTTCTATAAAAAAATGTAAGTCACAACGTACAATGGGGTTACTGAAATTAAGAAGTTTGGCTGAATGGGTCATACTAAAGCAAAATTTTTACACTTCAGGAAGCCATCTCTAGAAGGGCATTGTACATTACTTTGAACTTTCTTCCCTAAAGTATCTCTATGGCCTAAGATGTAGATGGCTTGGGCAAAAACTCAAAAGAAAATGTCACAAGGGGAATTAACAGCTGTCTTGGCACAAGGAGGGAATCAATCTAAAATAAATAGTCAAACTAATAACAACGGAGGCTGGCAGGGATTTATCCAAAAGAGAATGCTACTACACTGTTTGGGGGAATGTAAACTTGTTCAACCACTCTGGAAAGCAGTATGGAGGTTCCTCAAAAGACTAAATATAGAGATTCACTATGACCCAGCAATCTCATTCCTGAGCATTTACCCAAATGACCACAAACCAGGCTACACTAAAGCCACTAGTGCAACCATGTTCATTGCTGCAATATTTATCATAGCTAAGATATGGAATCAACCCAGATGCCCCTCAGTGGATGATAAATGGATCAAGAAAATTGGGTATATACATAATGCAAATCTATGCTTCTATCAGAAAGAATGACATTGCCCCATTCATAAGGAAATGCAAAGATCTGGAAAAAATAACACTAAGCAAAGTAAGTCAGATCCAAAGAAACATAGGCTGCATGGTTTCCTTCATTTGTAATTATTAGAATGTGCCTATAAATCCAATGATTTATTAAACAACAATCTAAACATTCACACAGTGAGAACAAATGAGGATATTCTTCGGATTGGATCACAAGGGCTCAAATGATCTTATAAAATGATGCTTATTGAACTCCAAGAACTAGAAACAAGAGGTTTTGTTATCATACTGTGTTTTATTTAAATTTTCCATTTGTTTTATTCCTTTTTGTTGCTGTTCATGATTTCTGTACCCCTTGCCTTATATATGTTTTATCTGATTTAGAGAGTGGAAGGGAAGGCACAGAAACAATGAGACAAAAAGAGTGAACCAAGGGGCTGGGAAGGTGGCTCAGTGGTAGAGCGCTTGCCTTGCATGCATGAGGCCCTGGGTTCGATTCCTCAGCACCACATAAGCAGAAAAAAGAGCTGGAAGTGGTGCTATGGCTCAAGTGGTAGAGCACTAGCCTTGAGCTGAAGAGCTGAGGGACAGCACCCAGGCCCAGAGTTCAGACCCCACAACGAGACCCCCCCCAAAAAAAAGAGTGAACCAAGTCAACAGTAAACCTACTAGACACTATGTTGGAAATGAACTATATAACTTGAGGTAGGCAGTGGGAGGGGAAAATCTGGGAGAAAATGAGGGAGGGGATGACACTGTTCAAAAAGGAATGTACTCATTACCTGCCTTATGCAACTATAACCCCTCTGTACCTTACCTTTACAATAAAATTTAAAATAAATAAAATAGTCATGAGAAATAAGGGTTGGTCTGTTGCTGTTGGTGGCAGAGGAGGTGGGGATAGGGACAGTTTTATGAGATGAGGTGGGTCCAAGCTGGTTAAGTGGTCTCTGTAGCAGGGATGGAAAGCAGTCCAGATAGTAATATGTAGGTCTCAGGGGCAGCAGGGAAGCAGTGATTGAAAATGTCAGCATCAATAGTTTCTGTGACAGAGAAGCTGCAGAGCTTACAGTCATAGATAATATATAAGAACTTAAAAAGCTGGGCTATCTTCTAATTAAGACTCAGGTCATTTGGGACACAGGGTTAAAACTATAAATAGGAGCTCTTCAAACTCACCCGTGTCTAAAATCAGAACTCATGAAGGTTTTATACAGTATGGCAATGTTTAAAATGTGAAGGTTAAGAGGCTTAGTTGCCCTTAACTGCAATTTCATATAAGCACTAATGACATTTCTATTTATTCTCTGATTAGTTCTTAAATTCCTAATTATTTCTATCCCATCACCTCCAACCTCCAAGTTCCCAAACCACCACAAAGACTGCTGAGAGCTAATGCTATGCAGCAATCACAAAAAGTAAATCTCTTAATTTGAGCCAGATTTGGAAACATCTACTTGAGTTACCATCACCCTGGGCTTTAGAACTAATTTTATTCTTGCATTAAGTAGGCTATGTCAATATCAACTCAAGAAGGAGCAGAACTGAGGAAAGGCCATTTCCACCATGTAAATGGCCTTTTGGAATGCATTCCACTTGACTCCACAATTGAAAAGATTTAAAGTGGAAATCAGAAAATTCTTATAGTAATTCATTCTTTCTCTGTATATATGGGGGAAAATAACACAACTTTCTATAGCTTGTTTTGGTTTGGGCTAAAGAAGTTTTGCTTCACAGGGCAATACCTTTGTTGTCCAAAAGCAGAAGTGAGAAAAGGGGATTATATCCATAGGAACAAGAAAGAAAGGAAAGAAAGCATAGGTAAAACATTTTAGGTAGTAAATACTTCTGTAGGTCACTAATGATTTACCAATTACAATTTTCCATTCTTTGTGACTAGTCTGTCTGGGAAAAAACACCTAGTCCAAGTGGGTCAAAATGATGCTCTTTCCCCAGACCGAAACTTAGGCCACAGAATAACACAAACTATTAATTCCTGTGCCAAGTCTAGAGAACCTTATTATTGTTATTTGTGTGTGTCAATGTGTGTGATGTATGTGCGTCAGTACTGGGGCTTGAAATCAGACTGTCTCACTCTTGGTGAATCTTTTGACTCACAGCTGACATTCCAGCACTGTTACAGCCTAGTGAACCAGTAAAGATTAATGCCACTTATCAGAGAGGATAAAGGAGTTTATTGCCAAGCAAGAGTCAGAAAGGATTCAGATAGCCAGTGAGATGATCAGGGTAGGGTGGGGGGTGAGGGCTTGAAGTCAACTCCAGGCCAGTTGTGAAATTTCTTACTACATTATGGGCTTTCTGCTATGGATCCAAATAGTCCCAGCTGGTCTGCCCAGATTTCAGCAGACACCCTCACCTAACCACATTCATGCAAAATGGTCTTTGCCAGGAACATAGTTACTAGGGAGGGGCAGCTATGTCTACTTCACCACTTGAACCATACCTCCACATTTGGCTTTTTTTCTAGTTAATGGGCAGAGTCTCCTGGACTTATCTGGCCACTCTGACTCTGAATTGTTATCCTTCCATCTCTACCTCTTGATTAGTGGGTTTACAGGTGTTAGGCCATAATGTTGGGCTGGGTACCATCATACTTAAGAGACAAAAACTGCTTCTATGTCTACATTTAAGTTACCACAACAGCCATGACTCTTTCCCTTCTAAATCTTGGTTATTTTAACCTTTTCTGTTTAGAAACATACTTCAATAGTCTTCAAATATGGTTTCCTTCCTGTTTATCCTTATTAATTTAAGCTTACCTGAACTGATTTCTGTAGTTTGTTGCTCAAAGAACCTCACTAATGTGGTAGTAGGATAGAAAAAGTACACAGTGAGCACAGAGACAGTTTATTCTGAAGGTGGCAGCCCCTGGATCAAGGAGAGGAGGAAGATGCTAGGATATAAGATTACATTGAAACCCAGATGTCTGAGTAGATGAATAGATCAAGAATATGTGGTATGTATATACAATGGAATTCTATGCTCTATCAGAAAGAATGACACTGCCCCATTTGTAAAGTAATAAAAGGACTTGGTAAAAAAAAATCATATTAAGTGAAGTAAGCCAGACTCAAAGAAATATAGTTTCCCTCATTTGCAATAATTAGTATACATCTAGGGTAATCTTAGCAGATGAGCAGAATAGCTTAATAGCTATATACATATGACCATATATGATGACGATAAGCAAAATGAACTTCAAGACATGGACACAAGAGAATTTTTCATTATTGTTTTTAATGTACTATGTGATTTTTTGTTTCTTTTGTATGTTCTTCCCTATGGTATATCCCTTGTTGTCACTGTATTTTATTTTGTTACCCTAGTATTGTATGTACAATTATTTGAATTAGGAAAGAGAAGGGGAACAACAAAATGGTAAGACAAAGGACAAGGGGGAACCAATGCAACAGAGATTCTCACAAGACACTATCTTGAAAATGAGCTGTACAACTTGGGGGGTGGAGGAAGAAAAGGGGGAGAAAAATGAGGGAAGGAGCAACAAATTTGACAAGAAATTTACTTATCACCTTAATTATATAACTGTAACCCCTGGGTACATCACCTTTACAATAAAATTAAAATACAAATTATTCAGGAAAAAAAGATTACATTTTGATCCAGGAACCATGTCAAAACTGTAGCATCCCTTTTAGAGACTTAGCCTTCTGGCCTGATTCTTTATGCCCACATCTACTATTTTTTTCTGCTGATTTTTTTGTTTTAATTGTAAAGGTAATTTACAGAGGGATTACGCTACATAAGTTGTGTAATGCATGCATACTTTTCTCTTTGAATAGTCACCCTCCCTCATTTTCTCCTAGTTTTTCCCTTCCCAACTCCCTCTCTCTCAAGTTGTATAGTTCATTTCCAATATAGGGAGTATCACTACTGAATTGGTTCACACTTTATCCCGCCATTTCAGTGCTTTTGCTTTCCCTCTCCAAATCAGATAAACTTATATACAAGACAAAGGATACAGAAATCAAAAAAGGTGACAAAAGGGAATAAACAAAAGTTCAGGGGCAACGAACACAAACAGTACAATAAAAAAAACTTCTAGTTTCTATTTATTGGAATTCTTTTTACTAAGCATCATTTTATATGATTATATGCACATAGCTACTGAGCTCTTGCGATCTTCTCCTAAGAATATCCTCCTTTGGTCTCTCTGTGTGAATGTTCAGAGTGCTGATTTAATCATATCTAACTGTAATTTTTTGTCTTTTACTGTCCATTGATTTTCCCTATTACTCAGTCATCCCACTACTGGACATTTACCCAAGTGACCACAAACCAGGCCACACTAAAGCCATCAGCACAACCATATTCACTGAAGCATTGCTAAGATATGCTCCTTAGTGGATGAATGGATCAAGAAAATGTGGTATATATACACAATGGAATTCTATGCTTCCATCAGAAAGAATGGCATTACCTCATTCATAAGGAAATGTAAAGATTTAGAAAAAATTACATTAATCAAATAAATGAGGCCCAAAGAAATATGATTTCCCTCATTTGTATTAATTAGAATGTGCCTATAAATCCATTTCTACTATCTGATAACTTCATTCTACACAAATTCACAAAAGAATACAGATGGGATAAACTAGCTATTTCTAAACTTGAATGGATCCAAGTCACTATTATAATCAACAAATATTTCTTCTAGGTTATATTTAAAAAACTGTAAGTGTGTCAGGCACCAGTGGCTCACACCTGTAATCCTGGCTACTCAGGAGGCTGAGATCTGAGGATCATGATTCAAAGCCAGTCTGGGCAGGAAAGTCTGTGAGGCTCTTATCTCCAATTAACCACCAAGAAACCAGAAGTGGTGTTGTGGGCTCAAGTGGTAGAGTGCTCACCTTGAGCTGAAGAGCTCAGGGA
>NW_012267356.1:1808106-1836759 GCF_000151885.1 Dipodomys ordii
GGTATGATAGATGGGCCAGCTCCATGGTGTCCTCCAGATACGTTTATGAGGAAGAAGAAAGACTTCACATAGGGCACCAAGATGGTAGTCCTAAGATTGCAAGTCTTAGCTTTTCCAGATTGTCCAACTGGCTTTCAGAGACTGCAGGCAGAGGCTCACAGTTATACTCACATCTCAACATGCACCTGGTACACACACCCACACACACACACACACACACACACACACACACACGGTCCTCACTCTAGCCTTTCAGCCATATTAATAAAAATAGCAGTTGTGTACGGAACTAGAACTTTCATATATACCCTTCTCATGCACTACCTTCCTTAGTGTTTGCCCAGTCACAAATTTAAGCAACACAAGTTTTCAAAGGCTAGTGTGTGATGTAGTAGAGACTGAACGCCACTGCATGACCCCTGCATCTGTTATGAACTCTGTGTAGTAAATACGATGCTCTGTGCATACAGTTAATATTAATTGAGATAAGTTTATAAACACTATAAAAACATCCATTTTAAGTTAAATATCTTTTGTAAATGCATATTTACAAACTTTGTAAAATATATTTGGACTAAATGAATAAATGTAATAAGACATCATTTGTACACATAAATACATGTTACTGCATACATTGTGTATCTTATACACAGTAACATGCATACATGTATATACATGTGTTACATATTTGTATATATGCATATATGTGCATATGCATATATATATGTCTATGTGGATGCATGTACATGTACATATATATTTCAACAATACAGAAATTCCTTTTATCTCTTTATCCCTTTAGAACTAAATCATTTACTCTCAGTCCAAAGACAACATTTGTTTTAACTAATATGATATCTTATTGGCCTGTTTTTTTATTGTCAAGGTGATGTACCAAGGGGTTATAGTTACATAAGTAAGATAATACATACATTTCTTGTTAAACTTGTTACCCCTTCCCTCATTTTTCTCCACTTTCCCACCTCCTCCCAACCACCACCCCCAACTTGTACAGATCATTTCCAACATATTGTCTTGTGTACGTCGTTGTTGCATTGGTTCTCTCTTATCCTTTGTCTCACCATTTTGTTGTTCCCCTTCTCTTCCCAAATTCAAATAAACACACGTACAATAATACCAAGGTACCAAAATCAAATACAGTGACAACAGGGGATATACCATAGGAGGAAGAACAAACAAAAGAAACAAAAAAAATCATATAGTAAAACAACATAGTAAATATATTTTAAAAAACAACAAAAATCCATGTCCACGTGAAATTCATTTCACTTAGCATTACCTTATATGGTCATATGAACATAGCTATTGAGCTATTCTGCTAATTTGATTAGATTATCCTAGATGCATACTAGTTATTGCAAATAAGGGAAACTAGGAGACCTATGTTTCTTTGGGTCTGGCTTACTTCACTAAATATGATTTTTCCAACTTTGAGATTCTACCTCACCCAGTTAGAATGGCTATAATCAAGAAATCTAATAACAATAGATACTGGGAGGGGATGTGGTCAAAAGGGAACCCTACTGCACTGTTGGTGGGAGTGTAAACTTGTTCAACTACTGTAGAAAGCAGTATGGAGGTTCCTCAAAAGACAAAACATAGTACTCCCCTGTGAAATTCCACTTCTGGGCATTTACCCAAATGATCACAAGCAAAGCCATACTAAAGCTAACAGTACAACTATGTTTATCGCAGCATTATTCACCATAGCTAAGATATGGAACCAACCCAGATGCCCCTCAGTAGATCAAGACAATGTGGCATATAATGGAATTCTATGCTTCCATCAGAAAGAATGACATTACCCCATTTGTTAGAAAATGGAAAGACTTGGAACTTGGCCTGTTTTGAAGCTTCATATAATCATGTTCATTCATGTTTTGCTTCTTTCTGCCAGACGTATTTTGGAGATTCAATTATGTTGCTGATGTATCTTTATCATTGTTGAAATTATTTGTGTGAATATATCAAAATTTATTCATTCACCTATTGACGGGAATTGGATTATTTTCAATTCAAATTCAATGTGAAGAATTTATAATGTATTTCATAATTTCTTTTTTGTGTGTGCTAATCCTAAGGCTTTTATTCAGGGTTTGCATACTGTCCCTGACATTTTTTTGCTCAAGGTTTAGTATTCTACCACTTGAGGCGCATCTCCACTTTGGGTTTTTTGCCATTTGAATTTTGGTGGTGAATTGGGAGATAATAGTCTGAAGGACTTTCCTGCCTTGGCTGGTTTTGAAATGTGATCCTCAGATCTCAGACTCCTGAGACAGTTACATACTTTAGTAGTACCTTTTCAAGAATAGAAGTTGGAAACCTTGCACAAATCTATTGAATTAATATTTTCTTTTACAGCTAATCCTCTTAAGTCTTATGTAAGAATTATTTTCCTTCAGCCAAGATCGAGCACATGTTTCCCCTTGGATGCTGGTAGTTTTGCATTTAGCTTTTTATGTCTAGGCTTATGATTCATATCAAATTAATCTTTGTGAGGTAGGATTGAATTTCAGTACTCCCATAGTCCAATACCATTTGTTGAGAAGGCTGCTCATTTCACAGGAATTACCTCAATGTCTTTGTGAGAAATCAATTCACTAAATATGCATGAATCGATTTCTAGATTCCATTCACCTCTTCTGCCAAAACCACATGGTCCCAATTGCAATAGCATTATGATAAGTTATAAAGTAAGCTAGTAAGTGATTTTAATTTAGTTTTTTTAAAGAAACATTTCAACTGTTATGTTTTGTATTTCTAGTCATATATTAGAACTATCTTTTAAATTTCCTCTTGGCTTTTCAGTAGAATTTAAATGCATAAATCAATGGAGTAAGTACTGACATCTTGACTGAGCCTAGTGGTTTGAAAGCAGTGTCACTCTGTTGTTTGTTTCTATGTCTTCTTTACTTTCCTGTTCTGATATTTATGCTTACAAAGTATTTTATAATTTTAAGTGTAGAGCTGTACACCCACTTCATCAAGTCTATTCTTAATTTTGATACTTATAAAAATGATGTATTTTAATGCAATGTTCTTCTAATTGCTCTGACTTATATTTAGAAAATAGTTGCTTGTTAAAATTTTAGACTTGCATCTTGTAACTTTGTCAAAGCATATGTTTTAGTAGATTGCCACCGATGATTTAGATTTTTCCTTTTTAACTGTTATATTTTCTGTGGATACAAGCAGGCTTTCTCTTTTCTTTCCAACATGTATGGTATGCATGTATGTATGTTTTTAGTCATCTACTAGAGTGTTATAAATAATGATAAGAGAGAATGTTCTTGTATTATTTCTGACTTTTAAAAGATAAGAGTTCAACATTTAACCATTATGAATTACATTAGCTTTATGTATTATGATTGTCTTAATACTATCCTTATCCGATTAAAGATCTTTTCTATTTTAAGTGAATGTTGAGTTTTCCCAAATGCGATGATATAAGGATTTCCAGTGTTCTGGTACCAATTTCACTGACTCCTTCTTCCTTCATCTGAATTCTGCTAGCGAGCTCAACTAATCAATATCTTATTTTACTGAGTGTGGTATTTTAATTTCTAACATTTCCAATTTTAAAAAGTGATTTGCATTTCTTAACTGAAAATTTTTTGTGAAGTTTTGCTTCATAGAAACATAGTGATATTAACTTCTTTAAAATAAACAAAAAAGATTGGAAATGTGGCTTAGTGGTAGAGTGCTTACCTAGCATGCATAAAGCCCTGGGTTCGATTCTTCAATACCACATAAACAGAAAAAGCCAGAAGTGGCGCCGTAGCTCAAGTGGTAGAGTGCTAGCCTTGAGCTGAAGAGCTGAGGGACAGCACCCAGGCCCAGAGTTCAGGCCCCACGACCGGACCAAACCCCCCCCCCCAAAAAAAAAAAAACATCTGGCCTGTTCTCTTACTGGGAACAGACTTCCAGGTGGCTGCTGGTGAACTATCAATTACTAAATGAACACGAATATACTTGAAGTCATTTTATTCATATTCCAACAACACAAGAAGTTGCAGTAACTTCTACCTGGGGAAAAATGTTGGCTTTAGATTATTATTGCATTGTGTGCAATATGGTCTCTGTTTAAGAATACTGACTGGATTCTCAGTTATACAGTGTCTTCTAAAGCCAGAATGATAAAATAAAAATGTTCTTGGCTGAAAAAGTATTTTGAGTTTTCAAGTTTTAAGACAAGTGAGACCACACTCATGAATGCTCCTGCGAAAAGCACAGGGCAGGCTGAAAGTGTTCTAAGTCTGTTCAAGGCTTTCGAATTACTACTGAATCACTGTGGTAACAAAATAATTTGCCTCATACTTTCTTCATATACATGCTACCACTTAAGCTACTGGTTCAGCCATCTTTTTCTTTTCTATTTCATGTTTTTGCCCCGGGTTGACCTTGGATTGCTATACTATTCCTTATACCTTCAATGTAGCTGGAATTATAGGCATAAACTGCTATAGCCAGGGTTATTGTTGAGATGGGGTCTTAACTAACTTTTGCCACTATCTCCTCAATCTTCACCTTTCAAGTAGCTGGGAATACAGTCAAGTGCTACACTGCCTGGCCAACTAAATAATTTTTACTTTGGTTGTTAAAGGTGCATTTACATTCCTCTGCACATGTGAAAAAATTATGCTTCTTAATTTAAAACTCATTAAATAGACACAACATGATGTTTAGTCATGTCTAAAAGTGAAAAAAAGAGCAAAACATGTAACCTGAGGAAAGTTAAGTTTATGTCAAATCAGAACAATATGTGTTCTTAATTTAGATTATCATTGTGAATTATTGGACAATATTGATTTAGGGAGTGATCAATGCTAATTACCACACATATGATTTTATAGACAAATAGTCTCCCCATAAGAGTTCACCTATATACCAGGTTATGTTCACAGTGTACTTAAAATATACCAGTCCATGAGCTAATTGCCTTTTTGACTGTTAGCTAATATAATTCTTGCAGTAACATAACTAGATTCATATGTCAATTTTCCCTGAAACGATCATTTCATATGACAAAACAAAGCCATTAAAATAATTTTAAAGAAGACCATATATATGAAGGAGAAAATTAAGCTGATGGGAAGATTAGAAGTTTGAACAGGGAAAAATGAAGAGATTGCATTAAAACTGGAAGAAGAGAATTGAGCTGTTTGCTACCATTGGACAGAAAAATTCTGTGTCTTTGTGAATCAATAACTAGAGACTTTGTTATTACAGGTAGCACACTACCACACACAAGAATTACAACACGTCATTTTCTTTGGCAAAGGCAGACTTCTGGCTCTGAGATGTTTTGATTACTAATCAGTGATCTCAAGACCTCCCAACTCTTTAGCTGGAGAATTTTTGGGCTACTTTCCCTCCAGAGCATAAAATTAACTCAGCCAGCACAGGCTAATTGCCAGTTTTATGATAAGATTTTTTAAAAAATCTCATTTCCATGGGAATGAATTGGAGCACTTCATTCCTGAAAAAGAAAAGGTAGCTAAGGTCATATTTAATTTAAACACATTTATTAGAATCAAGGAGATTATCCTAGACTCATGAAGACCAACACATTATTTTTTTTTTCATTTTCTCTAGACAAATATTCAAATACTCCATATCCAGTTTTGATCTTTGGCAGAGAAACTTGAAAAAAGTCTTAGGGAAAATAAGTCTAAATGAAAAACCCTCATCCTTTCTCAGGACTTAATTATTCTGGATATTTTTATTGGATATTCTTTTTTGGATAAACCATGGTACCTTTTGAAATATGTATATCAGAGTAGTGGTTTATAATAAAAAATATAAAATAATTAATAATAATAATGAAAATATAACTAGATGTATTCCATAATCTTTCCAATGATATTTCATACAAGACAATTTTCATTAAAAGACTATAGAACTTTTTTATTTATGAGACTGCAAGGTGAATGCTTAGAGACTGAATTAAACACTTTAGTATGCTTGTTCTTTTTTTCTGGACAACCTTGGACCTCAGCTCTCCTCCTCTGCCTTTCAAGTAGCTGGGATTACAGGCATGCGCCCTCAGCTATAGTGATGTATCAGGTATGATAGATGGGCCAGCTCCATGGTGTCCTCCAGATACGTTTATGAGGAAGAAGAAAGACTTCACATAGGGCACCAAGATGGTAGTCCTAAGATTGCAAGTCTTAGCTTTTCCAGATTGTCCAACTGGCTTTCAGAGACTGCAGGCAGAGGCTCACAGTTATACTCACATCTCAACATGCACCTGGTACACACACCCACACACACACACACACACACACACACACACACACGGTCCTCACTCTAGCCTTTCAGCCATATTAATAAAAATAGCAGTTGTGTACGGAACTAGAACTTTCATATATACCCTTCTCATGCACTACCTTCCTTAGTGTTTGCCCAGTCACAAATTTAAGCAACACAAGTTTTCAAAGGCTAGTGTGTGATGTAGTAGAGACTGAACGCCACTGCATGACCCCTGCATCTGTTATGAACTCTGTGTAGTAAATACGATGCTCTGTGCATACAGTTAATATTAATTGAGATAAGTTTATAAACACTATAAAAACATCCATTTTAAGTTAAATATCTTTTGTAAATGCATATTTACAAACTTTGTAAAATATATTTGGACTAAATGAATAAATGTAATAAGACATCATTTGTACACATAAATACATGTTACTGCATACATTGTGTATCTTATACACAGTAACATGCATACATGTATATACATGTGTTACATATTTGTATATATGCATATATGTGCATATGCATATATATATGTCTATGTGGATGCATGTACATGTACATATATATTTCAACAATACAGAAATTCCTTTTATCTCTTTATCCCTTTAGAACTAAATCATTTACTCTCAGTCCAAAGACAACATTTGTTTTAACTAATATGATATCTTATTGGCCTGTTTTTTTATTGTCAAGGTGATGTACCAAGGGGTTATAGTTACATAAGTAAGATAATACATACATTTCTTGTTAAACTTGTTACCCCTTCCCTCATTTTTCTCCACTTTCCCACCTCCTCCCAACCACCACCCCCAACTTGTACAGATCATTTCCAACATATTGTCTTGTGTACGTCGTTGTTGCATTGGTTCTCTCTTATCCTTTGTCTCACCATTTTGTTGTTCCCCTTCTCTTCCCAAATTCAAATAAACACACGTACAATAATACCAAGGTACCAAAATCAAATACAGTGACAACAGGGGATATACCATAGGAGGAAGAACAAACAAAAGAAACAAAAAAAATCATATAGTAAAACAACATAGTAAATATATTTTAAAAAACAACAAAAATCCATGTCCACGTGAAATTCATTTCACTTAGCATTACCTTATATGGTCATATGAACATAGCTATTGAGCTATTCTGCTAATTTGATTAGATTATCCTAGATGCATACTAGTTATTGCAAATAAGGGAAACTAGGAGACCTATGTTTCTTTGGGTCTGGCTTACTTCACTAAATATGATTTTTCCAACTTTGAGATTCTACCTCACCCAGTTAGAATGGCTATAATCAAGAAATCTAATAACAATAGATACTGGGAGGGGATGTGGTCAAAAGGGAACCCTACTGCACTGTTGGTGGGAGTGTAAACTTGTTCAACTACTGTAGAAAGCAGTATGGAGGTTCCTCAAAAGACAAAACATAGTACTCCCCTGTGAAATTCCACTTCTGGGCATTTACCCAAATGATCACAAGCAAAGCCATACTAAAGCTAACAGTACAACTATGTTTATCGCAGCATTATTCACCATAGCTAAGATATGGAACCAACCCAGATGCCCCTCAGTAGATCAAGACAATGTGGCATATAATGGAATTCTATGCTTCCATCAGAAAGAATGACATTACCCCATTTGTTAGAAAATGGAAAGACTTGGAACTTGGCCTGTTTTGAAGCTTCATATAATCATGTTCATTCATGTTTTGCTTCTTTCTGCCAGACGTATTTTGGAGATTCAATTATGTTGCTGATGTATCTTTATCATTGTTGAAATTATTTGTGTGAATATATCAAAATTTATTCATTCACCTATTGACGGGAATTGGATTATTTTCAATTCAAATTCAATGTGAAGAATTTATAATGTATTTCATAATTTCTTTTTTGTGTGTGCTAATCCTAAGGCTTTTATTCAGGGTTTGCATACTGTCCCTGACATTTTTTTGCTCAAGGTTTAGTATTCTACCACTTGAGGCGCATCTCCACTTTGGGTTTTTTGCCATTTGAATTTTGGTGGTGAATTGGGAGATAATAGTCTGAAGGACTTTCCTGCCTTGGCTGGTTTTGAAATGTGATCCTCAGATCTCAGACTCCTGAGACAGTTACATACTTTAGTAGTACCTTTTCAAGAATAGAAGTTGGAAACCTTGCACAAATCTATTGAATTAATATTTTCTTTTACAGCTAATCCTCTTAAGTCTTATGTAAGAATTATTTTCCTTCAGCCAAGATCGAGCACATGTTTCCCCTTGGATGCTGGTAGTTTTGCATTTAGCTTTTTATGTCTAGGCTTATGATTCATATCAAATTAATCTTTGTGAGGTAGGATTGAATTTCAGTACTCCCATAGTCCAATACCATTTGTTGAGAAGGCTGCTCATTTCACAGGAATTACCTCAATGTCTTTGTGAGAAATCAATTCACTAAATATGCATGAATCGATTTCTAGATTCCATTCACCTCTTCTGCCAAAACCACATGGTCCCAATTGCAATAGCATTATGATAAGTTATAAAGTAAGCTAGTAAGTGATTTTAATTTAGTTTTTTTAAAGAAACATTTCAACTGTTATGTTTTGTATTTCTAGTCATATATTAGAACTATCTTTTAAATTTCCTCTTGGCTTTTCAGTAGAATTTAAATGCATAAATCAATGGAGTAAGTACTGACATCTTGACTGAGCCTAGTGGTTTGAAAGCAGTGTCACTCTGTTGTTTGTTTCTATGTCTTCTTTACTTTCCTGTTCTGATATTTATGCTTACAAAGTATTTTATAATTTTAAGTGTAGAGCTGTACACCCACTTCATCAAGTCTATTCTTAATTTTGATACTTATAAAAATGATGTATTTTAATGCAATGTTCTTCTAATTGCTCTGACTTATATTTAGAAAATAGTTGCTTGTTAAAATTTTAGACTTGCATCTTGTAACTTTGTCAAAGCATATGTTTTAGTAGATTGCCACCGATGATTTAGATTTTTCCTTTTTAACTGTTATATTTTCTGTGGATACAAGCAGGCTTTCTCTTTTCTTTCCAACATGTATGGTATGCATGTATGTATGTTTTTAGTCATCTACTAGAGTGTTATAAATAATGATAAGAGAGAATGTTCTTGTATTATTTCTGACTTTTAAAAGATAAGAGTTCAACATTTAACCATTATGAATTACATTAGCTTTATGTATTATGATTGTCTTAATACTATCCTTATCCGATTAAAGATCTTTTCTATTTTAAGTGAATGTTGAGTTTTCCCAAATGCGATGATATAAGGATTTCCAGTGTTCTGGTACCAATTTCACTGACTCCTTCTTCCTTCATCTGAATTCTGCTAGCGAGCTCAACTAATCAATATCTTATTTTACTGAGTGTGGTATTTTAATTTCTAACATTTCCAATTTTAAAAAGTGATTTGCATTTCTTAACTGAAAATTTTTTGTGAAGTTTTGCTTCATAGAAACATAGTGATATTAACTTCTTTAAAATAAACAAAAAAGATTGGAAATGTGGCTTAGTGGTAGAGTGCTTACCTAGCATGCATAAAGCCCTGGGTTCGATTCTTCAATACCACATAAACAGAAAAAGCCAGAAGTGGCGCCGTAGCTCAAGTGGTAGAGTGCTAGCCTTGAGAAAAAAATCTCAGGGACAGTGCCCAAGCCTTGAGTCCTTGCCCTAGGACTGACAAAAAATAACACACACACACACACACATACACACACACACACACAACCTCCAACAGCCAGCTGAGCACCAGTGGCTCACTCCTATAATCCTAGCTACTCAGGAGGTTGAGATCTGAGGATCACAGTCCAAAGCCATGACACAACAGAAAACTCCTGAGAGTCTAATATCCAATTAATAGTTAAAATTGAGAAGTAGAGGTGTGAATCAGATGGTTGAGTGGAAAAAAGCCAAGCCAAGACGGTAAGGTCTAGCACTGAAGCCTCAGTATTGATGCAAATACATAATAAATGAACAAACCTAACAATCAGCTTTCTCTTAAATCATCATTTTCCTTAAAAACTTGTGAAATAGCTTGAATCTTTGTATGTCCAATGTTGTTGTTTTAGATCTAGAACCTTTGAACTTTATTTTGGGTATGCTAGGAGGTCTAATATAACCTTGAAAACGTTGGTCATTGTTGAGTTAGCAATGAATTAAGCTGTTAGGTTCAGACCACAGATTTGGGGTGATTTTCTGTGGGTGGTTTTCTGCCACAAACAAAGCAGAACAGAAGAAAACAAATCCTACATTTTAATTAAAATGCATCATAACTAAATTATTAAAGTATTTTCATAATTAAATTATTAAAGTATTTTAAATTAAGTACATTCATACTTTTTGTTATCAGCAATGAAATGGCAGGGATCTTTTCCAGAAATAGTTTGTCTTGGTGCTAGCTAGTAAGCTGAGTGGCAGCACAACAACCCAGCATATATGAGGCCCTGGCTTCGGTCCCCAGCACTACAACCAAGGCAGAACAGAAGAAAACAAATCTTATATTTTAATTAAAATGCGTCATAACTGAATCCTTAAAGCATTTCATAATTAAATTATTAAAACCTCTTAAATTAAGTACATCCGTGCATTGTGTTATCAGCAATAAAATGGCAAGCACAAACTCACATTTTTATTAAAAAAATCTATTACTGGGGAAGAATGACTAGATGATGATAAATTATAGTTATTAATGTACTATTTATGATACAGGGGAAATAGCTCAGTGGTAAAGTGATTGCCTGGCATAGGCAAGCCCTGTGAATATATATATTTTAATAGATGTTTGATGACGTGGGAAAATGGATACGATAAATAATATAATTATAATGTAATCAGGAAGAAAATCAAAATAGTATATACTGTCTGATCTGATGATTTAAAACAATATCCAGATAAGCAGAAAATATACCAAGATTTAGACCAACCTGTAGCTTGACAGCAGAAATGTTGGTGACTTTATTCTCCATGATTCCTGAAATTTTATTTAAGCATGGTTATCATTTAGACTTTCAATAAGAATGCAATATATTCTTTCATTTTTCTTTTGAAAAAAATCTTAACATGGTATGTAATTTATTTCTTTAAATAAAAACAAATGTACTCAAACAAGTACATTATTACCATAAGTGGAGATAGGTAAATCTGTCTCCTGTGGAAGCCAAAGTCAACTCTGTACTTCTCAGAGAATAGCTGCATTGAAATGGCAAAATGAAACAGTACAAAGAATGACAGACTACAAATGAGGCAAAGATGTAGTGATAATAATATGAACTGAAACCAAAGGAGGAAAAAAAACCCACAAAAAGTAAATTAGACAAAGGAAGCCATTCTACACTGGTAGAATAGAGTACCCACCATGGCAGTTTAATAAAATAGCATCAAGACATGGAAAGACAAAAGAAAAATTGTAAATAATGAAGGCAACAGCAGAAGCAGCCACTGTGAAAATTCTTACTGCAACTATTTGAGCTCTACATGGAAATAAGCAGTAACAAAAGCTCACACAAACAGCATTTGAACAATACGTTTGGCAAAGCCTAACATTTTAAACCTGTATCCTAGGGAGAATGAATTTGCTTTCAAGCATCCTTGAACAATTTTCAAAGCCATTTTTTTATATCACAGTACAAGGACAATCACATGGTATTTAAAGAAGTATACATTTGAGAAGTCATATCCTTCTAAATATTATACTATGACACAAGCAGTTAGTGGCTTCAGGTGACCTGTGGCCTGACAATATAATAGTTTCCAGGTACAGCAGGCCAGGTAGTGTCCCCAGCAGATGCCAGGCAGTCTACACAGTCAAAGGGCTGCAAATTCCTGGACACGTTATGTGAGAAATAAGACACACTAACTCTAAACTCAGGAGGAAAGGGTTTAATATAACTAATTTCATTGATATTGCTGAACTGACAAAAGACTAAATTTCATGGTAGCTCAAGGATCCCAAAGTGACCAATAGTTTGATTGACTCATTAACTGAAACCTGGCTTCTATCAAGGACTATCCAGAAAGAAGTTGATATAGGGATCATAAAGCTGGGAGAGATATTAATTCTGGAATCACCCACTTATACTTTAAAAAAAATTGAAAAAGCTCAAAGGAGAGTTCCTTCACAGAGGCCTTGAGATAGACAATGGGCAAAGCATCTTCTTGAAATACTGGAAAGTTTTGTCATAGTTGTTCTTTGCCTGATGAGGAGGCCAGTGGAACAGGCCTTCATAGGAAAAGTGATTTTTCTGGGGATTCATATCCATCTTCTCCAGCAGACCTAATTTATGAAAAGACTATCTATCCCATGAGGTATCAGACAAACACCACCCCACAGTACTGTACTGTACAATGGGCGGCACTGGCTCCCAGCCTGCCTGCTTTGTCTTCTCTGTGATTCTATCCCTTGTGTTCCTCACATCTCCAGACAAACATCTTGCATGTTCTGGATGAGCTGTGGTCTGAGATTTGTACTCACTGTAGGGATTTCACCTACAACTAGTTCTTCAGGACTTTTCTGGAAATGAAAGGAGGACTTCTATTAGTTTTTGGATTTCATTGCATTGAGATTAGGTGCATTATTGTTGGTGATGAATACTACTGCAATTTTCTTGATGATCTGATGGCTTCATGGGACCACATCCATCCTACACCCCACACTGTCAATCATGGGTGCTTATAATTCAGATTTTCATATTCCATCATGTTATGGTATTATTATCTGTCAAGGAACAATCTTTTTACTTTTCCCTTTTGAACAGAAGAACGTTCTTTCTTTGGAGAACTAAGACAGGTTGTAGAGTCTAATTTTAATGGTCTTATCTTCAAGGTTTTCATTTTCATCATCGTGTTGTATAATGCAATGTGATGCTTTTATTGCAATGATTTTTGGTGCTGTCTCAGAAACTACTTGTTTTGAGGCACCAAAATACCAACCATCTAAATGAGAAATAATTGATTGATTAAACTGAAATTGTTGGATCAAAAGAGTGCCTGATTCAGAAAAAATTGTTATATCCAACTTGAACAGCAAATGTACTCAGACACCTCGTCTTTCTTTTTCTCTCTCTATCTCTGTTTCACTGTCTTCTCTCATTCCTCCCCTCTTTCTCTGTCTTTCTCTCTTTCTCTCTACCTGTCTGCCTTTGTCCTTCCTCTTTCCTTCTCTTTCCCTCTCCATCCCTATTTCCTCTCCTTAATTCTTTGTATTACTTAATTTTAAGTAAGTCAAAACCACAATTTAAAAACAAATAAAGCCAAAGTGGACTCAATGGATTCATTTTTTTTCTGTTGAAATTCCATTGTTTCTAATGTTTCTTGAAAACAAAACATGACAACCACCAGAATATAATTTTTGGTTTTTTTCTTTAGGTAAAAGCCTAGGTAGAGATTAAGTGAAAGCATCTAATATTAATCTGAGTGTACACAGACACTTATTTAAAATATTTCTTCTATCTTATTGCTATTTGGTTTTCTTAACATTTTTGAGTAATGCAGCACTGCCTGAATTGCAAGTCTTTAAATCAATCATGGTAGGTTAGGTGCACTAAGTGTGCTCAGATTCTCCCAAACCACTGTGATCACAGGCGTCTCCATTTTTTGAATTGTATCATGAAAGATTCATAACAATTAAATATTTTTGTTAAGAATAACCCCTCTGTATAGTGTCTTTACAATGAAAAATATATATTAAAAAAGAGGACATTCAGAAACAATCAATCGAGTCTACAAAATAGTCATTGTAAAACCTTAAAAATGGTAACAAGTAAAAAGATAACTTTTCCCCTCAGTAGATGAATGGATCAAGAAAATGTGGTATATATACACAATGGAATTCTATGCCTCCATCAGAAAGAATGACATTGCCCCATTTGTTAGGAAATGGAAAAACTTGGAAAAAATTATATTAAGTGAAGTAAGCCAGGCCCAAAGAAACATAGGTCCCATGGTTTCCCTTATTTGCAATATCTAGTATATGTATGAGTCAAGCGGAAAAGGTCAGATAATGTGATGTCAGGAAAATGAACCGTTAGATGTGTATTTTAATGTTTTTTTCTTTCATGCATGTGTTTCTAACGCATTTATAAGATTATCTCTTTGTTGCTTTGTATGTCCCTCCCCCACAGTATAACCCCTGCTTTCACTATATTTGATGTCAGTATAACTTGTGGAGGAGATGGGGAAAAACCAGTTGTTTAAGGATACAGGTGGACCTGTTGCAACAATGAGAAGTACAAGTTGTCATGTCCAAAACGAGCTTTACAACGTCGGTGCAGGGGGGGGGGGAGGGAAGGAGAAGGATTGGGATTGGGGGGGAGGGGGAGGCTGGGAAGGGATGTGAAGGGTAAACAAAGGAGGAGGCTGCAATGCTTGGTAAGAAATGTATGCATTATCCTGCCCATGCAATTGTAACTCCTCTGTACAGTATGTTCACAAATAAAATTAAATTAAATTAAAAAAATAAAAAGATAACTTTTGAGCCTCCATCATTTATACTGTAGAGTTTTTTTTGCATTGTTGAATATTCTTATGACTCCAGTTATTAACTAACTAAATTACAAGTGCCACACACCCCACCCCCCAAAGGATATTTGTTGATTTCTGGCTGAGGCTGTCAAAATTCAGACACAAAATAGCATGATAACAAATAAAATCATGACTCTCTGGGTATGTGTGTGTGTGTGTGTGTGTGTGTGTGTGTGTGTGTGTCTGTCTGTCTGTCTGTCTGTCTGTCTGTGTCTGTGTCTGTCTGTGTGTCTGTGTGTCTGTCTGTGTGTCTGTCTGTGTGTCTCTGTCTCTGCCTCCTTCTCCTATTCCTCCCTTTTCTCTTCCTCTCCTCTCCTCTCCTTTCCTCTCTCTCCCTCTCTCTCTCTCTCTTCATCCCTCCCTGGCTGCCCCCTTCCTTTCCTTCCCTTCCTCCTCCTCCTCCTCTCTTTTCATCTCCTCCTCTTTCCCCTCTTCTTATTCTCTCTCTCTTTCTCCCTCCCCACTCTCTCTAATTTACTTTTGGCTTTAGGTACACCCAATGTACATCTATGCGAGCAGGGATATCTGGTGGCAGAGTGCTGTCTACTGGAAAAAAATCACAGTAGACAGATCCACAGTGGCAGGTAACTTCCTAATCTAAAAATTGTTATGGGAACAAAAGAGTGCATCTATACAACACAAAATATTTGTATAGGTTGAAAATGAAAAAGAAAAAGCAAAACAATCAGGCCTCCAAATTTGAAACCTTGAACTTTCTGGATGTTGGCCTTGTGTAGAATTCCAGATGTTAAATCTCGGTAAATTAAGCTCCCTTGCACTTCTTTTCACTGAGAGTAGTCAGTTTCGTGCCATAGATGGGAACAGTGCTGCAAACATCACATTTGATTATGAGGTATGCAAAAATCACAGCCCCATCCCAATAGGGTAACCTTTCCCTTCAATACTTTTCAGTACTCATCTGTTCTATAGCAATCTACAGGCAGCCCCATACCAGCACACTCAACATCGCTTGCAGACTTGTCAGAAAGGCCAGTTTCTAGCCTAATCCCATGTGCACTAGATCAGAAACCCCCCCCTCCACCCCTTAATTTGGTTTTTAACAAGCCCACCAGGTGGTTCTGCTGTTCTATAAACCGTGTGGTCTATTTCTGTAATAAAAATGTCTAAATTCCAGCATCTACTTTGCATTTTCAGATTGATGGTTCTTGCCAGTTTTTGAGCCAAGAGAAATAATTTACCTTTCTAATTTTCTCCTCCGTGTCTCCAGCTCTAGACATCTAGGCTTTTTACATTTTCAAACCTCTATGTTCTTCTAAGAGCAATGAAATAAAGTACTTTTTCCCCTTTCCATTAATAAAGCTTTTAGTCCTTTCAATATTTGATTTGTTCTCTTTTCCCACATCTTGGAAACATTTGGGATATCTGAGCTGAAAGCATAATTGCAAACGTAGGCTATTTCTATATGAAAGTGCTGAGAGTTTGCTCAATACGCTTTTATTTCAGCCTTCCATAGAGGAAACTTTTATATTGATCTTAACATCAGTATTCTATCTTAATGTAAAAATGCTCAGGGAACCATCTCTCTCTTTCTCTCTTTAAAAAAGGTGAGAATTCTCTGTTATAAAGAAGGTGAGAGTTTTAATCATGAATTATGATCTTCAGTCTTAGCCACATAATTCTTTTTTCCGTTTTTTCCTTTCTTTATTTTTTAGATTTAATTTTCTTGTCAAGATGATGTACAGAAGAGTTACAGTTACATTCTTAAGGTAATGAGTACATCTCTTGTCGAACATTGTTACCCCTCCCTTGTTTTTCTCCCACTTTCCCTTCCCCGCCACTCTCCCCCACCAAGTTGTAAAGTTCATTACCAACCTATTGTCTTGTGAGTATCGCTGTTGGATTGGTTCACACTTTGTCCTATGTCTCACCATTTTGTTGTCCCCCTCCCCTTTTCCAAATCAGATAAAAGTATATATAAAACATAGGGTACCAAAATCAAATACAGTAACAACAGGAGATAAATCAAAGGAAAAGAAAAAGAAAAAAATCATACAGTACATTAAAAACAACAACAACAAAGAAAAGCCTCTTGTTTCTATATCTTGGAGTTCATTTCAATTAGCATCATCTTATATGGTTATATGTACATAGCTATTGAGCTATTTTGATCCTCTGTTAGAACTATCCTAGATATATACTAATTATTACAAATGAGGGAAACCATGGAGCTTATGTTTCTTTGGGCCTAGCTTACTTCATTTAATATGATTCTTTCCAGGTCTTTCTATTTCCTTATGAATGGGGCAGTGTCTGTCTTTCTGCTGGAAGCATAGAATGCCATTGTGTATATATACCACATTCTTGATCCATTCATCTACTGAGGGGATCTGGGTTGGTTCCATATCTTAGCTATAGTAAATAATGCTACAATGAATATGGTTGTGCTGGTAGCTTTAATATGGCCTTGTTTGTGTCTTTTGGGTAAATGCCCAGAAGTGGGATTGCCAGGTCATAGGGAAGCTCTATGTGTAGTCTTTTGAGGAACCTCCATACTGCTTTCCACAGTGGCTGAACAAGTTTACACTCCTACTGATAGTGTAGAAGTGTTCCCTTTTGGCCACATCCCTGCCAGCATCTGGTGTTATTAGATTTCTTGATAATTGCCATTCTAACTGGGGTGAGGTAAATCTTAATGTTGTTTTGATTTGCGTTTCTTTTATGGCCAGAGATGTTGAGGATTTCTTCATGTGTCTATTAGCCATTCTTATTTCCTCTTCAGAGAAGTCTCTCTTTAAGTCTTTAGCTCATTTGATAATGGGGTGATTGTTTCTTTGAGGATTTGTTATTGGGATATTTTGAGTCTAAGTATATTTTAGATTTGAGGCCTTTGTCTGTATTATGGCTGGTGAAGATCTTCTCCCTATCTGTGGTCTTTCTAGCTATGTCCTTTGCCATGCAGAAGCTCTGCAGTTTAATGCAATCATATTTGTCCAACATTTCTTTGATTTGTTGTGTTTCTGGGTCTTTATAAGAAAGTTCCAACCTGGGCCACATAATTCTTAATTCCTACAATGGATCTCCAAGGCAGTCATGCCAGCTATAAGATGTTTTCTAGGTATACATAGATTCATCCTTGATGATTCCTCCCAAAATGTTATTTACTCTTGTTTCTGAAAGTCCCTGAACCACTTCTTCTAAATTCTGTCATGGAATGGAAGGAGACATATTAATCCACCACCAAATTCTGAACTTAGTTCATCTTTATGAAGGAAACAGCTAAACAATTTCTAAGACTTTTCACAGCCTTCTGCAAAGTCATTTGGGACTAGAACTGCATGGACAGAAGTTTTAGTACAAACCAATCTTTCGTGAAAAAGAACTGCATGTTGTGTTTCTTCAAGGCTTATATGTAAACAATTCTGACAAAATGACAGTACACAGCTACAATCACCTGGTAAAAGATTATCACAGCCCAAAACGGTAAACAGGATGGTTGCATTCAAGCTTTTTTTTCTTATATGCCAGCTAAATGCAATTATAGCCTAAGATAGAAAACAAGAAAGTCTGGGCTCTAGACCCAGGTTTAGTATTTTCTCAATGTAAGATACCATTAGAGACTAAAAATTGATCTATTATATAGATTCATTTCTACTTTTCTAGTAATACAATTCCTAATTTTTTTTTTTTTGTCGGTCGTGGGGCTTGAACTCTGGGCCTGGGCGTTGTCCCTTAGCTGTTCAACTCAAGACGAGCGCTCTACCACTTGAGCTACAGCGCCACTTCCCAATTCCTAATTTTTAAGCTACACCTATGGTTACCCCAACCCTGCTACAAAAAAAAAAAAAAAACTCAAGCCTTTTTTGTTGCCAAGTGTGGTCATCTGACTAAATGATTTTGTCAGAAGGAGAGTGTGATCCAGAAATGTTTCTTCATTTGCTTTCTTTTTATCTTCTAATTATACTATGGTCATAATCGCTGGAGATACCACAATCTATTTTGTTCTAGATATGGTGAAAGGAAGGATGGGAGAATACAGGCATGATAATCATTGCACACATGTGAAAATAGGCACTTAAAGCATCCTTTTCAACATAGTTTAAAATGTCACTTACTATTAATGCCATTGTTAGCATTGTATTGTACCCACATCCAGCAAGAGGTCATTTATGAAAGTTAAGGCAAATCATTTTGGGAGGCATGTGAGTGCTGAGAAACATTCAGGTTGAACAGATGTGCAAATGAAGGGGATGAGAAGAGCTAATAGAGACCCCAATAATCCTATTTTATGGAGGATGAGGGAGAGAGAAGTATCACAATTTGAGGCCAGATTCAGAAGCAAGTCAGCAAGATTCTCTCTAAAACAAGCCAGGCAAAGTGGCACACACATGTAACCCTAGCTACACAGAAGGTAAATGTAGTAGGATTATAGGCCAGTCTAAGACTTCCTATAATCAATCTGAAAAGCAAACTGCAGAAAAACAAAAGGGTTGGAAACAGGGCTTAGGGTCTTAAGTGGTAGCAAGTACAAGGCCCTGAGTTCAAATCCCATAATACAAAAGAAGTAGAAGAAAGAAAAAAGGAAGGAAGGAAGGAAGGAAGGAAGGAAGGAAGGAAGGAAGGAAGGAAGGAAGGGAAGGAGGGAAGGAGGGAAAGAAGGAAAGAAGGAAGCAAGAAAAGAAGGAAGATAGGAAGGAAAAGAGAAAGGGAGGGAGGGAAGGAAGGAAGGAAGAAAGTAGGAAAGGAGGGAGAGAGGCAGGAGGGAGGGAGGCAATCCTACTCAGCCCCAACTAAGCATTGGACAGAAAAAAAAAGCACACTGTTAAGTACAGATGCTTCTGAAGTTCAAGTTCCCATGAGACAGAGGACCATTAGTTTCATTTCTGAGACCATCACTGGATCTTTTCATAAATTTGATTCCACTGACATAAGTGGGTTTCTATTTCTCCATAGAAAAGACATTGTCTAAAAGCCCAGTTAGCCTTGCCCGGGGAACTCACCAGTCCTGGGTGTTTACTATCAGTGTGACAGCTCAGTTATGATGGGGAAAACCTCCTCTTTTATAGCTCTCCTCAAGGCCATCACCTCAGACCTTTAAACTTGGAGACTCATGACATGTATGTATATAGTACGAAGTAGCCTCCATTTCTGCAACTTTCAAACCTTTCTCACTTTCTTGTCTACTTAAATAATTCATCTCATCCAATTAATTAAAATGATTTTCTTCATGTAATTTCACTATCTCTTTGTTGCTTTGTATGTCCCTCCCCCACAGTATAACCCCTGCTTTCACTATATTTGATGTCAGTATAACTTGTGGAGGAGATGGGGAAAAACCAGTTGTTTAAGGATACAGGTGGACCTGTTGCAACAATGAGAAGTACAAGTTGTCATGTCCAAAACAAGCTTTACAACGTCGGTGTGTGTGTGGGGGGGAAGGGCGGGGAAGGAGAAGGATTGGGATTGGGGGGGAGGGGGAAGGCTGGGAAGGGATGTGAAGGGTAAACCAAAGGAGGAGGCTGCAATGCTTGGTAAGAAATGTACGCATTATCCTGCCCATGTAATTGTAACCCCTCTGTACAGTATGTTCACAAATAAAATTTAAAAAAATAAAAAATAAAAGGGGGAAAAAGTGATCAATGGACTATTCACCACACAGCATTGAGAAATTTAAACATTGGGGATGGTAGTCATTACCTAACTTAATTGTAATTGTATCCCCTCTGTACCTCACCTTTACAATAAAAATTTTAAACATCAAAAAAGAGAAATTGAAATATTCATAGTTAAAAGAATAATGTTAGGGGGCTGGGAAGGTGGCTCAGTGGTAGAGCGTTTGCCTTGCATGCATGAGGCCCTGGGTTCGATTCCTCAGCACCACATAAGCAAAAAGAAAAAAGCTGGAAGTGGCACTGTGGCTCAAGTGGTAGAGTGCTAGCCTTGAGCTGAAATGCTGAGGGACAGCGCCCAGGCACAGAGTTCATGCCCCACGACCGGACCAAAAAAAAAGAATAATGTTAGAGCCTTTTAATATGTACAAAAATCAAGTCAAAATAAATCAAAGACCTAAATACAGACTGAAACCATAAATCTTTAATGTTTTTGGTTTTCTGTATTTTTAAGTAGCTGTATTAAGATGTTTTAATTCTACATGTCAGATTATGAACACAATGCATCTTTATTAGTGTCATGCCCCTTGTACTTCCGAATTTCCCCCTCCCATTGTTATCTTCAAATGATTTTCAATGATTTTTTTTATATTGTGAAAATACCATACAGAGGGGTTACAATTACATGGGCAAGGTAATGAGTACATTTCTTATCAAGCATTGTTGCCTCCTCCTTTGTTTTTCCCCTACCATCCCATCCCATCTCCCACCCTCCCCAGCCAAATTTGTAAAGTTCGTTTTTCGACATAACGTCTTGTACATCTCATTGTTGCAATGGGTCCACTTGTGTACTTATTTTTTTTTATTTTTTTGGGTCTGGTCATGGGGCCTGAACTCTGGGCCTGAGCGCTGTCCCTCAGCTCTTCAGCTCAAGGCTAGCGTTCTACCACTTGAGACACAGCGCCACTTCCGGCTTTTTTCTTTTTGCTTATGTGGTGCTGAGGAATCGAACCCAGGGCCTCAGGCATGCTAGGCAAATGCTCTACCACTGAGCCACCTTCCCAGCCCCCACTTGTATACTTATTTAAACAATTTGTTTTTTCCCTTCCCCTCCACAAATTTCCCTTATTTGCAATAACTAGGATATGTCTGAGACAAGCAGATAAGGTCAGATAAGTTGATGTTAGGCGAAATGAACCCCAAGATAAGGATTCAAATGTTTTTTTTTCTTTCTTGCGATTGTTTCTAACATATTTATAAGATGATTTCTTTGTTGCTTGGTATGTTCCTCCCCCACTGTATGCTTTTCAATGTTTACATAATGTAGATAGAATATAATGACTGCATTTATTCACCCTTTCTCCCTCCATTTGTGTGCCCCTTTCCCTTCCCTCCCCTGGACAAAACATGTTTTTAGCTTCCTGGTATTCTTTTTAAAATCGTTATATTGGTTGTTCAGAGGAGTTATACCATTGGACTCATCCCCATAAAAGGCGAAGCTTTATGACATGGGACTGGGCAATGACTTCTTGGTTATTACATTAAAGCCAAAGCAATGAAAATTAAAATAAATAAGAGACTACATTGGAATTTTTAAAAATACTACTGTTATCAAGGTACACAATCAACAGTGAAAAGCCAACTTGTGAAATGTGGTAAATAACTATAAATCTTACATCTGATAAGGAGTTATTATCCAGAACACATAAAGTATTCCTACAACTCAATAGCAAGTGATATATGACCTGATTACAAACAAGCAAAAGATGTCAACAGAATTTCTTCACAGAAGGTATAAAAATGGACAAAAATTATTAAGACTTTGGACATAGCCAGGCGTTGGTGGCTCATGCCTATAATCCTAGATACTAAAGAGGCTGAGATCTGAGGACGGTGGTTCAAAGCCATCTGGGCAGGAAAGTCCGTGAGACTCTTATCTCCAATAAGCCACCAGAAAACTGGAAGTGGCACTGTGACTCAAGTGGCAGAGTGCTAGCTTTGAGCGGAAGAGCTCAGGGATAGAGTCCGGGCCCAGAGTTCAAGACCCACAACTGCCAAAAAACAATGTTGGACATAAGTAATCATCAGGATAATAAATAAACTATTACATGAGCTTCATATGAATGAATGGTTGCTATTTAAAGAAAAAAAATAACAGAGCTGGATGCCAGTGGCTCATGCCTATAAGCCTAGTTACTCAAGAGATTGAAATATGAGGACCTAAGTTCAAAGCCAGCCTGGGCAAAAAGTCTGTGGAATTCCTATCTCCATTTAATCACCAAATATCCAGAAGTGGAGCCATGGAGAGCACTAGCCCTGAGCAAAAAGAGCTCAGGGACAGTACCCAGGCCCTAAATTCAAGACCCAAGATCCTGTGTGTGTGTGTGTGTGTGTGTGTGTGTGTGTGTGTGTGCATAAGCACACATGCATATTTTATATTCCATTAGGCAGACAGAGGTATTTTTAGCCACTGTAGTCTACAAAGTGGATGAATCTTGAATATATATCAGGCCAAGTGTATTAAGTTGGCCACAAAAAGACATCTACAAGATTCTATTTTAGAGCAGTGAAATTTGTAGAGACAGCAAACACTTCAAAGAAACTATCCTTAAAGTCAAAAACAAATTGGACATTTCCAAGTTGAAGTCCTTGGTATATGTCTCTCAGGAGGATTTGGCAGGTGATAATTTTCTTGCTGAAACAACTTCACTTTTTCCATTTGGAATGCATATTCTTTCTTTTTCCTTTGTTGCTACAACTTTGACATCGTACTTTTTGGTTACTCCTTGCCTTTCCAAACTTGTGATGTGGGTTAATTATTGAACAGTATCTGTGTGTGTGTGTTTGTCTCTGTCTCTCTGTCTCTGTCTCTGTCACACACACACACAGACACACACAGACACACAGACACACAGACACACAGACACACACACCTTCTTTCTCTTTTTCCATGTACTCATCCAAATCTTTGGATCTCAGTACCATTTGTATGCTTGTGATTTCTCTATTTAAATGCTCACATATCATCTCTGAATTTAATATGTTATTCACTGCTTAGTTTCCATCTCAGTATGAATGTCTAGTACATATTCAAAGTCCAATATGTCCAAAACAAATCAAGATGATTGTCATCTATCTACTTTTTCCATCCAGTTACCCTACCAATAAATGGAAATTCCATTCAGATAGTTGCTTGACTTACAAATCTAGAACTCATCATCAATTCATCTCTTTTTCTCAGTGGTGGTGGTACTTTATGTAAAATAATATTTTGATTCAGAATACTTCTGTTTGCATTAATTTCTGGTCTAAATAATTTTATTTTGCCTGGACTGATACAAGAATGTCCAAACTTACTCCTTCCTTATGCTTTTTCTGTCTACAATGTATCGACATGTAAAAGTTGGTAGATTCTGTAATAAATAAACTTACTTCCTTGTCCTTCTACATCTTTCCAATAACACCACAAACCTAGGACAAAGCCCACTGAAGTTTGCAAACATTCAAGATGCATGTAATCCCAGAGCCTCAATACCTCAATACGTCACTCTTCTTCCAAAACCCTCTGCTCTAGTTCTACTGGTTCTTCCATTGTGCCAAGTATTTCTGCCTCACAGGTTTTAAAAACACTGTTTTGTGCTCTGCCTGCCATTATGGCCTTGGAACACAAACATGTTTCTACATCCCTTTCATGTTTCCACGTACCCAAGGAGGCCATCTCTGGCTCTACCTTTTTGAATACCATTCTTTTAGAACTTGAACAATCCTCTGATCAGGCTGTACTGTGTGTTCTAGCTCCCCCGCCCCCCACTTCCTGGGAGAACTTTATGTGGGTTTAAAATTTTGTATGTTATTAAAAGTAAGAGCTTTTAAAGAACAAGGATGCGTTCGCTCAGTGCCAAGAACAGGACTGAGAACCCAGATATGTTCAATATTTGTGAAACAAATGAGTCATCATCAATTTCATGCAAAAAATGAAGAGTAAGATGCAAAGAAATCACAAAATACTAATGGCAAAAAAATCTTGAAAATTAGTTCATAGAACTTTTCTTTTTACTTTATTCCTTTTTATTGTTGTTGCTTTTGTTTCTTTCATTTCTTTCTCTCTCTTCCTTCCTTCCTCTCTCTTCCTTCCTTCCTTCCTTCCTTCTTTCCTTCCTTCCTTTCTTTTTTCTTCTTTCTTTCTTTTCTTCTCTTTCTTTCTTTCTTACTTTGTTTTTCTTTCTTTCTTTTTTTGTGCTTGGAATCAGGATCTAGATATCATCCCTGAGCATTTTTGTGCTCCAAGCTAGAACGTTACTACTTGAGCCATAGCTTCACTTTGGGCTATTTGCTAGTTAGCTAGAGATAGGAGTCTCACTGCTTTTCCTTTATGAGGTGACTGGCTTCAAATCATAATCCTCAGATCTCAGCCTATATTTGGCTTGATGTAGTGGTACACACCTGTAATCCCATCTCCTCAGGAAGCAGCAGCTGGAGGATTGTGAGTCAACCTTGGTAAAGTCATTATGACCTTATTTTAAAAAGAGGAAAAAAAATGTGGGAGAAGGTCAGCTGAAGGTCCTGGGCTCAATTCTATCATAACAGAAATAATGATAATTCATTAGTTTATGGCAAAAGTGAGTTACACCTAGAAATAGTTTCTCATTTCCTATAATACTAGCTGATTTGAAATCTGTTGAACAATGGAAAAATCAGTAGCTGTGCAGGGAAGAATAAGAAGTAGCCTGTGTATCCTTGGAAGATATTCAGAGATAAAACCTTAAATATTTACTAACCCTAAGATCTTAATATAGTCTTGAACTTTCTTTTCCTTTGAGTTTGAATGTTTAATATAAGTAACTTAGTTAAAGTTAAAGGTTAATCACATACAAACACATACACATGCAATGCATCGGAGAGAAACCTTGTTCAGTATAAAAAATTTAAATCATCTCACCCCTGTTAAAACTTCAAGTATATACAATCACATATGTTAGCGTAATGTATTAATTTTTTTCTCTTTGGTGTCAGTCCTGGGCTTGAATTCAGGGCTGGGTGCTGTCTCAGCTGTTTTGCTCAAGGCTAGTGCTCTACAACTTGAGTCACAACTCCACTTCTAGCTTATTAGTAATTAATTTGTGGTAAGTCTCACAGACTTTCCTGTCTCAGCTGACTTAGAATCACAATACTCAGATATCAGCCTCCTGAGTTGCTAAGATTACAAGCCTGAGCCACAGGCACCTGACCGCATAGTATTTTAATTTAATATAATGAATAGTTTTCAATGACAACTGTATACAATACATTCACAACTAAGTCTCTCCTATGAAACATTAAGTCATTTATTTTTATTTTATTTTGTTTTTGTAAATAACACAATGATGAAGATCCTGGTACAAAACCCTATCTGGCCATGTGCTGGTGGTTCATGCCTGTAAATCCCTGCTATTCAGGAGGCTGAGATCTGAGGATCACAGTTTGAAACCAACCAGGTCAAGAAAGTTTATGAAACTGTTGTTTGCAATTAAGTACCAAAATGACAGAAGTGAAGCTGTGGCTCAAGTGGTAAAGTGCTAGCCTTGAGTCAAACAGCTCAGGGACATTGCCCTGAGTTCAACTCCCAAAATCAGCACGACAGACAGACAGAGACAGACAGACACACACACACACACACACACACACACACACACACACGCATTCCAGAAGAACTATATTTCACTTTTCCTATTCCTCTAAAGTGTACAGAAGGTCTTGTATCTTTGTCAACTGTAAACATTCTCTTCACTTCTTAACTCCTTGAATTTGAATGAAGGAAAGAGCATCATATAAGTTTATATTTAGTGAGTCAGAGTTCCAGTTTTCCTACTTTTATGTCTTGTGAATGTGAAAATATTTCAATATGTGTGTGAGCCACCTGGATTCCTTTTAATAAGAATCATTATTCATTAATGAGTGTTATTCCTTTTTATCTCATAGCAAAGACTCCTCTATCAGCACTGTACTAACCTTATTTGCTAATCTTTTTTCCTTGTTTGAGAGAAATTTCAAGAGGAGCAAATAATGATAAGCAGAAAAGTAACTGCTCCAAGTCAGTAGTGAAAAAAAAGGAATTAGTTTGATTACATCCAACTCAACACATTGTGAGGGCTTCCTGTGTGCCTAGCATCATACCAAGTTGAGAGTGAGAATTATTCTGTGTTCCAGTCACACACAATGCACTGAAGAACAAAGGGGCACCAGCAGAGAATCCAGAAAAAGGTGCTGAGCTTGAGACCCTGACCTGCTGTGTGGCTTCCATAAAAAGGTGATATGAGCCTCACTTCTTTCTGAATTATTTATCTTTAGTTTTTCCTGAATGTGTAAACCTATGCTACACTCAAAATACATACAGGTTATAAAGAGCATACACATGCATGTACATACACACACTCACAACCCATATAGGCTATAGAGAACACACATATGCTTGCATGAATGTACATATACAGACACAAATTACATGCACATTGGCACACACATGCAAATAAATATCCACACCATCCACATAGAGATGCACACATGTGAATGCACACACACATACACATGTACGCACATGTACTTATACACGCATGCACATGCGTGCTCTGCCCTCGCCCTTCTCTTAACTGTCTGCAGTCTTTCTCAGGAGAATGAGGAATCAGAAGAGCAGCATTACCCTCAGGCAGCCCTGTGCAAATTCATGTTCTGGAAATGGTTCGTGCAAAAGTAGCGCTTTGTTCTGTCTGGCTTTCTGTCATACTAATCACTTAACCACCCAGACCAGCCTCTGCTGGTAGGTGATCATGGCACATTCTCCTGACTTCCCTGGGACAAGCAAGAGTGTGAAGCAAGGACAAGGCTAGCTGGCAGAGTGAAAATAATATTAAAAATAAAGCTTCTTTCAGGCAAAATAAAAGCATGGAAGTGTCTCTGTAAAATAAAGAAAATTATGACAATATTTCAAACAATGGTGTTTCTAAGTTAAGCAACATTTAATCCTAGGAAAAGGTTTGGGTGTCTCCTTACCTGAAATATTCTCATACACCTTTGAGCGTAAGATGTTCCCACCCGACTTGAGTATATGGATTACTAATTTGGCCGGCAGTACTGTCATCTCAGAACATATACATGGCTCATTTGGGGGAATATTTGATGCATGCTAAAAGGCAAGTAAAAATTCAGAGTGGTCCAGACAGGATATTCCCAACAGGCTTTGCAAGAGTACTTATGGCTTAAATTGAACATCAGTCATCATAAGTGGTATGGTTTGAATGTTGTTATCTCTTAGAAAATTTGTGTGCTGAAATTTCATTGCCAATATGGTAATGTTAAGAAATGAAGTCTTCGGGTTGAAATATAGTAGTGCATGCCTGTAATCTTGACCGCTCCTGAAACAGAGGAAGGAGGATCACAATCCAAGGCCAGCCCAGATAAACATCCAAAAGTCCTATCTGAAATATAAGCTAAAAAGTGAAAGAGATGTAAGTCCTGGCTCAAATGGTAGATTAGTAAACAAGTGCAAGACAACTATATTCAATTTTTGGTACTGCCACTAAAAGTCATGAGACTTTTAGTGATGAAGTTAAAACCTGTTTTGTTTTGGTTTTTGCCAGTCCTAGGATTTGAACGTGGCCTGGGCACTCACCCTCAGCTCCTTTTGCTCAAGGTTAGTACTCTACAACTTGAGCCACAGAGCCATTTTCAGCTTTCACAAAGAGTCTCATGGAAAAAAAAAAAGAGTCTCACGGACTTTCCTACCTGGGCTTGAGCCTTGATTCTCAGATCTCAGACTCCTGAGTAGCTAGGATTACAGGTATGAATCACCGGTGCCTGGTTAAGTTCAAGCCTTTATAAAAGAGGATTCACAAACACCTGTGGTGGCTCTTTCTGCAATCCCAGCATTCAGGAAGCTACAGTAGGATTATAAATTCAAGGCCCTAGACTACATAGTCTGACCCTGTGTTTAGAAATAAAACAACAATCAGACATCATACAGCACTTAATCTTTTTACCCTTCTTCCCAACAGGTAAAGACAGAAACAGGTGTAATTAGAAACCCAAGAGTCACCAATACTAGTGTCCTACTCCCATTGCTGGGCTAGGTGTTCTGTATATTTTACCCTAATACTATATAGTTATCAGATTTTAGCTTCCTTAAATTCCAGAATTGTAAGAAATACCTGTTTTTTTATTTTTTTTATTGTAAAGATACTATACAGAGGGTTACAGTTACATGAGTGAGGTAATGAGTACACTTCCTCTTGAACATTATTAGCCCCTC
>NW_012267356.1:1841664-1887867 GCF_000151885.1 Dipodomys ordii
GTGGGTCCTGTGGTCCGGGTGTTGGGGAGGGAGTCTAGGTCAGGGTCTGGGGATTCCCTCCAGCTCAGGGTCCCCTGTGAAGAACTCACCCTGGAGCTGGTTGTTTCTGTGTGGTGTAGGTCATCAGTTGTTGTTGCAATCCGAGTTCAGTTGGGGTGGTTGCGGGCTGGGTTGGGCGGCCCCCGCCGGGTCATTACGATCGCGATCTGGCGGGTGGTCTGCCAACAGGTTCCTTTGTCGCGCTGCTGGTGCCGGGCGGCTTTGGCGGGATGGAGCCTCTCCGCTCCTCGTGGAGAATCCCGGCTGGTAGGTTTCTCTGTTCCTGGCGATCCGCTGTTCTGCGAACCGGTACCTGGTATCTGCAAACCGGTACCTGGTATCTGCGAGCGGCCCCCTGTGTCTCTGGGGCTCCCGCAGCCCCCGCCCCGCCGGCTGGCCGGCGGCTTGGCGCTCTGCCGCGCGGCCAGTAAAGGTTAGGGGAGGGGTCTTCGCTCTTCTCTGTTCTGAAATTCTTCTTTTCCTCTCTTTCCTTTTTTTATTATTTTTCACCTCTAGTTTTTCTCTGAGTGTTCGTCTTTTTGTTGTTGTCGGTCTCTTGGGGAGATTAAGCGTTGGAACTCGAACTCTCTTTTTGGTTGGAGAGAGCTGTGGCGTTTCCCTACTGCCCCGTCGCCATCTTGGTCCCCCCTCCGAGCGAAATACCTGTTTTTTATTAAATAAATTAACCAGTCTGTGGTATTTTGTTACAGAAATTTTGAGAGACAGGACAGTAATAATTCTCTTTAGCATCATGTACCTTACTTAGCACAGCCTCCCCACAGCTTTTGCTGCTTATCTTCTTGCCTTCAGATCATCTGCAACCAGGTGCTAAGATGGTCTGTCTAAAACTCTCATTTCACAGTACTCCCTATTGCTTAAACACTTACTCTATACATGATGAAGTTTAAGACACTTGGAGTGAATCTTCTGTAATCTGGCTACACTAATCAGATTCTATCAATATGAACCACAGCCTTGCTGTGTCACAGGCACTTGAGTTCTCTGTGTTAGGTGAAACCATTAAACCTAATGTTTCAAAGTATCAGTCCCTCAATGCACACTCCCTGGGGATGAATCAGAGATATGCTACTTATGAAAGTTACTCAACCTCTCTGCTCCTCAGATTTTCCACCCATCAAAAGGGAGTAATAATAAATATTCTACAGGGTTACTAGGAAGCTTAAATGAGTTAATGCATATATAACATACTAAACACATTACGTACATGGTTGCTTTTATCATAATCAAAAGAAAATTAAACATGGTTGTATTTCCAAGGAGCATAAAAAATATTGGTTAAGGCAAATCATGCCTGTAAACAAGACATTAATAATTGAGTTCAAAATGCACAGAAAATAGGAAAAAAATGGTCCTGAATTTCTGCAGAGTAGACTATTTTGGGTCAGGGATGAGGCCTGGATGAGGCCTGGCACATCAAAACCTTATGGAAGTAAAAGGAGTTGAGAGGCTGTAGGAGTAGAAGGAGTAGAAGGAGTGAGAGTTGACTCTGGCCGTAGAAGATCAGTACTCTGTGGAACTGTCCATACCAGGCCTCAGGATAGTCAGGCTGTTGCCAGTATAACATTCCCACTGAAACTACCATAAACATCACAAAACATTTCAAACATCTCTTAGAAGAATGGTTGAGAATTTCTTAAATCTCTCATAGAAACCAGGTACAGCTGCAATCCCAATATTTAGGAGGTACAGAACAGAAAGATCATCAGTTTAAGGCCACTCTGGGCTACATATCTCAAAACAGGAAGAAAATAAGAAGGTAATTTTTTTTAGTAGCAGGATGAAAAGCATGGGTTTACAAATATTCAATACTGTTCCTAGACCAGAATTCAGGTTTCAACTAGCAGATCTACAGTGATAGTAAGGAAAATAGCACCTGAGGGTGAAGAGCCCAGAGACTAAGGGGTGAATGACCTATGCCCCTCTGTAAATGCCTTTGCTGAAATCAACTCTTTAATTAGAAAGTGGAGCCTTTGGGAGCCAATTTGGTCATGGAGGGGAGGGAGAGTCCTCACCAAGAGGCTGTCTTTCAGTCTTTCTGCTCTCTAGCAGAAAGCAGTCTTTTTTCTCTCTAGCAAAAAGATGGTCACAGGTAAACCAGGAAGTGAGCCCTCATTAGAACCCAATTGACTAGAATCTTATTTCCAATCCTTGAACACTGAGACTTAGGCCACACAGTCTAGCAGCCCAAGCTGCTATACTCAGCCCTGAGGCTGAGTTAACAACTCAACCTTGGCATATTCTAAATGTTCTTTTGCTATGCATTCTTTCCTAGCATGGAGTGGAAGGAATATATGCATTGCAGTCATACATATATGGGTTTTGCATTACTACTATTGATTACTTATTTATAATTATTGCTGGTAATTGATCTTAGGGGCTTATGCTTTGAGGGCATTCACTCAATTGTGTGAGCAATAAAGCTAAGCCTTATTATTTCTTTTTCCTAAGTTTATTTTTCAGATAGAGTCTTGCACATTTTCCTACACTGGCCTTGGCCTGTGAGCCCCCTACCTTGACCTCCTGAGTAGCTGGAATTGTAGGGTGCACCACCATTCATTGCTCAAACCTAAGTTAAATCCCTCTCACCATTTAGGTGCTTCTGTGTTTATTTCATCTTTCTTAATGCCCACAAAATGAGTAAAATAGTAATATATTTTAAAGACTACAATATTGTGTGTGTGTGTGTTGGGAGATCATGGAGAAGAATGATGAAAAAAGTGATATTGATCAAGATGCATTGTACTCATAAACTGTCATTTTAAACGGAAACACCTTCATACAACTAATTAAAGATAATTTTTTAAAAAGAAAAATAAAGGGTGACAGGTTCCAACAAGAAATGGACTCAATACCTGACATACATAGTATAACCCCCTTGTACATCACCTTTAAAATAACAAAAATTTTTTAAAAGAATTAAGAGGTATGTTTTATAAAGCTTTAAGCAGTGTCCAGAACAGAAACCCTGCACCAAAAATTGAGTTTGCTCATGGGAGCCCCTTCCCCCCTCTGTACCACCATTAGTTCAGGTTAATAACTTGCACCTGGAGAAACGTTCTACTTCATTTTATTTTTAACTCAAACTAAACACATGTAATTATCAAGTTTAGAGATTTGGAAAGGATGTATTTTGCTCAGGATGTTTCAAACAAATTATAGTTTTGAGGCTCAATAATAGGCTCCTAAGGGGGACTTCTCTAAAGAAGGCCCCTGAGAGTGGTTTTTGGGAACACTGTAACAAAGCATCACCAAGAGGCAATTATCGTGAGCCACAAATACAGTACAAAGAATGTGATTTACTTCGATAAGCAAGTTGGCTATTCATTTTTGTATACGGCTTATCATTTTTTAAAAAAGAAAAAGTCCTTCGAGGCAGATTTAAAATTTTTCTATTTTGAGTTCTCTTCAACAAGTAGAAATGTGCCTATAATAAGCACTGCTGCTTCAACCCTTCCTATGAAGCCTGAATACTAATGGCTTCTTCCTACTTATAATTTGTTCTTTCAGATGACATTTTGGGTGTTCATGCTTTTCTGTTAAGGTGGTGAAATACTTGGTAGAGCTCATCATTTGTGGTGTGTGTGTGTGTGTGTGTGTGTGTTTGCATGTGTGTGTGAAAGAAATTTCACAAACAAAACCTTTCATCCTCTATTGCAAAACAAAACTGGGAACTAGCCATTCACAGTCCTAAGAAAGGTACAAGCCTGATGACATTTTTATTTTGCTCCAGAAAGCCCCCAATCCCTGCTACATTGTTACAGCAGCCCTAGGGAATGAACAAACACATTGGCTTACACCTTAAATTTGGTACTTTTTTAAACTTAGGCATTACCTTCGTTTTGCAGCATTAACTTTGACACTATGACCTAAGTAATCCCAGCTAAAAAAATTCAAAGGCATCTTTCCAGTGATAATTATTTCACTGGCATTTGTAACCGTCCTTGATGACATCACCCTCTACTACGTAAACCTTGTTGAAGCAACTGTATGGTTCTTCAGTTCCACATGGAACTGAACAAGACTGGGCGACATGGCAAGCTATTTTTTCGAAACATCCCTTCTGTAAAATGGTTATGTGTATGTAACTGATGCATCATCAATCCACATACTTTGCATCATCCTTAGATGGCTTACAATGTCTAATATAATGTAAGCATTCTGTAAATAGTGGTTATTCTTTATTCTCTAAACAAATAAAAACAAGCCTGTATATATTAGAATATTTTTACCCATAGTATTGAATTCACAGTCATTGAACCTACAGCTATGGTAAGCTAATAATAATTCTCAGGAATTTCAGCACTCTGGGCAAATTCAACCTTATCTCTTGCTGGCAAAAATCCCATGAACTGGACTCCTGAAATCCTAGCTTTGCTCTGACAGGTGTGGACTTTGGCTCTGCCATCTCATCCCAATCAGTTCATCTCTCTTATCTCAGTTCCACTGATTCCATCTACATTCCTCAAAGTGACACTTCCTTTCCACAGGACCACTGTGTACATCCGTGTTAGATAGAACTATGGAAGCACTTGAACTATTCTGTTTCTGCACACATCAACTTGAGGTTTTTCTAAAAGGCAGCTAGCATTTTCTTGGAAATACAACATCCCCACAACTACATAACGATACTCTATCATTTTATATTAAAAAATTGCCTGTATGCCTTACTGCCTAAATTAAAATGCTATATATTCATTTTTCCATAAAAATCATAGCACTTGGCAGTATACTTGTTTATTCACTTACTGCTTCTCCCTTAGTGACCTCCAAGTTCTATGCAGGCAAGAATATCATCCCACTACTCTGTCCCTGATGCTCAATGTCTAGCACATTGAAGGTGTTCAAAGTAAATCATCCAAGCACAGGCTCTCCCTCGTTCTTGTAATCCCCTGAGTTGGTGACATTCATGATGGCATTCATTTAGCAAGAATCCTCAAAAGCTAATTATAACTCATTTTTAATCCAAGCTATGAAATATCTTGAAGTGGTGATGATGTTAATTACCCTGGGAAGAGTGACCTACATCTTTCATTGCCACATGCGATTCTGCTAATTGTTCCACAAATATAAATGCATCTAGAAGGATCTACTAATTATAGGTTTATTGAGGTCGAGTTGCATTTGACAATATGGGAAAAAATCTTTTCTATTCTCAGATGCTTTCCCAAGCTTATGATTTCAAGAGTTAAATTCACTATTCAATATTACAGGGAAGTAAAACTGGAGATGATGTATCAGATCGTTTGGAATCTGAGCAGGTATTAGGGTTTAAAAACTGATATACTCACAGAGCAAAGGAATGCAAAGGTTGCCTACATAGACAAAGGATTTGATGAGGCTACAAAAGCAAATGCTTAGCCAGCTGCAAAATAAAAAATGCCTGAAAATAACGCAAATAAAGGGTTCCAGTGAAGTCTTGCAGACTTAACTTTCCTGACCAAGACACATATTCTTTGATGAGTGGGGTTGAAAAGTAGGAAGTAGAAGGCAATGAATAATGGATCAGAGTTCCATATTTGTTATGCCAAGAGTACATTGTCCTTGGAATCCAGTTCACTTTAAGGTTCCTTTGATGTCTTTTTAAGAATAAAGATTTCAAGACTATATCCTTGGAAGAAGCTTGAAGATGGTCCAAAAAAGAAGATATAGGCTAAATTGCCATCTTCCTTGTGGTATGTCCATGTTACATGATCTTTCTCTCTCATATTTCTCTTCTAATAAGCTTGCTGTAGTCTTTAAGAAAAATACAGTCTTACAAGGAGACAGTAGGGAGATTGCATTTTGGAGAAACTCTCTCCCAATACTAAATTCTATATAATACAGATAGTATCCTTTCATAAGAAAATGTTGCTGGATTAATTTAAAAATTAAATTGAGATTATTTAGAACTATATTATTACTATTATGCCCATATTGGAAAACACCCATAACCCAGCTCTCAATTAGGTTTGATACACATTTCATATCTGATAAGGAAAATCGCTTTCTCCTAACTCTCTACTCCGATTCAAAAAGCAGGTTATGGATGTTCTGGATTAAACTGAATAGGTATGTGGTATGGCCTGCAGAGTTTACCAGGTGTTTCACAGATGGTACAGTTCTCAAAAGTGGTCATAACCCATCACTTTGAGAAACTCTTTCTGTGCTCAATCAAGGATGTAGCTCTCTCAAACAAAATATGGCCATCTTTACCTCTGTGGTTTATCCATTTATTCACTCATTTCCACTTCTGTTCCATCCCTATGTAATGAGAATATCCTAATGGGAATGTAATTGGTAAATTCAAATCTATCCATACGTTTACCTAAAAAAAAAAATCAGAAGAGCTAGCATCATAACAGTTGTCAAAATATTTGTGGCATTGATAACAAAAATCACATAGTAAACTGATCATCAGCTCTAAATTGTGCATTTAAGACTAAATTTAAATCCAAGTGATACTCAGCCAAACAAATATTGACATAATGTAGCATCACAATATGCTCTCAATAACAGCTTTTACATTGCTAACAAATTTTGCCAGAAAATCAGAAATATATGCCAAAACTGGCTCTGTCTGCCAAACTTAGCCTGTGTTTTGCATATGGTAACAAAATTACAACTCATATTATTATGGAAGTGAAGTTACATGCCCAATCCTCACACTTCTTTTTGTTGTTAAGTGAATAAATAAGCTTACAAGGGAAATCTGTGAGTGTAAATAGTTGCTATTAAAACTTCCAAGCAAGCGAGATGATAGAAATGTTCAACAGCAGTCTATAAAGGCTTTTCCAGATATGGAGGCCCCTTCCAGAATTGCTTATTTTGTTCTCGAAAATTGCTTTCATGTAATTCCAGGAAAAAGCATGGTAAACATGATTCATCATGTGTATTTAGAATCATGTCAATCTCACTGTAACCTTGGATACAAGCCAGACTTCCCTCTGTATGGGCAATGCCTACCTTTAGCACACAAGGTGTGATATACACCTTTCTGTAGTTTTTGAAATGTATCCATTTGAGGAAGACCAAAGAAAGAAAAGGTTTTTTTTTTCTTTGTTGTTGTTTTTTGTGATGCCAGTCCGGTGACTTGAACTCAGGGCCTGCATACTATCCCTGAGCTCTTCACTCAAGGCTTATGCTCTATTACTTTGAGCCACAGCTTCACTTCCAGCTTTTCCGGTAGTTAACTGAAGAGACTCGTGGATTTTCCTGTCTAGGCTGACACTGCACTACGATCCTCTAAGACTCCTGAATGGCTACGATGAGAGGTTTAAGCCACAGTACCTAGCAGCAAAGAGGTTTTAATCACATTCTTTTCCTCCAGTATTTAATATACAGTATATAGTTAACACTATGAATTTGTTTTTAAGAGGAGAGAATAGAACTTAGTAAGTAGCCATTCGTTTGTGTTTGGGGTTCATCAAATATCCCTGGGTAAAGAAGCTTTTACAGATGAAACACCAATCTAGTTTCAGTCATCTTAGACCCTTTTAAAAGGTAGTTTAAGTCAGGCCCAAGTAATTCTATATTTAAAAGAAAATTAATGGAAAAGGAAGTGGTTGCTTATGTAATCCTGCCTAAGACTGAAGAAAGACTTGTTAACTTCTAAACTTAGTGAGCCATAGGCTGACCTGACACAATGGGGCACTGAGTGTAAGAACATGAGGCATATGAGGTAGTGAGAAGCACTGGAGTTCAGTTTAGCTGCTGAACAAACTGGAGAAACCGTGGGGAGCCTCATTTATTATGAAGTGAAGCTTGTTTTCTTTTCTTGACAGACTGGGACTCAAACTTGATACCTGACACTTTGCTCATTGGCTGGCACTCTACTAAGAGCCATACCTCCAACCCCACAAAGTTGTTTTGTGTTTTGTTGTTTTTAAATTTTTTATTGTGAAAATACTGTACAGAGGAGTTACAATTACATTGGCAAGATAATGAGTGCATTTCTTATCAAGCATTGTTGTCTCCTCCTGTTTCCCCTTACTATCCTTTCCCATCTACGCTCCCCTATCCCCTCCAGAGTTGTAAAGTTTGTTTTTTGACATCTTATACATCTCATTGTTGCAATGAGTCCACCTGTATCCCTATTTAAACAATTTGTTTTTTCCCTTCCCCTCCACAAATTATATCAACATCAGACACAGTGAAAACAGGGGTTATACTGTGGAGGAGGGACATGCTAAGCAACAAAGAAATCATCTTATAAATATGTTAGAAACAATTGCAAGAAAAACCATTTGAGTACTTATTTTGGGGTTCATTTCGCCTAACATCAACTTATCTGACCGTTTAATTTACCCAAATGATCACAAACAAGACCATACTAAAGCTACCAGCACAACTATGTTTATTGCAGCATTATTTACCATAGCTAAGATATGGAACCAACCCAGATGTCCCTCAGTGGATGAATAGATCAAGAAAATGTGGTATATATGCACAATGGAATTCTATGTGTTTCGGGGTTTTTTGTCATAAGTGTGGTGCTTGAACTCATGGCCTTGACACTCTCTCTGAGCCTCTTTGTGCTCAAGGCGAGTACTATAGCATTTAAGCCACAGTGCCACTTGTTTTTTTTGTGTGTGTGTGGTTAATTACAGATAAATCTCAAGAGGAATTTTCTGCCCTGGCTGGCTTTGAACTGCAATCCTAAAATCTCAGCCTCCTTAGTGGCTAGGATTACAGGTGTGAGCCAATGCTGCCCAGCTCAAAGTACATTTTTAAGTAGGACTGAGTAGCACGGCTACATGGTCATATTCCTATGGCAAATGGCTCAGTTCAGCAAGTGAGAGAAAACAGAGACTAGTGGTTTGGGTAATAATATATAAAAACTGCATACAAAAACATTATTTTTTCAGAGCTTAAAGTGAGACGAAAAAGGATATTCTTAAGAGAGGATCACAAGTCTCAATAGCCATGTATATATAATCAGATATAATGATGTTTTGCAAAATGAAATCCAAGAAATGGAAATGAGGTTTTATATTGTACTGTTGGTGACTTTTCTTTTTTCCCCCTTTGGCACTGCTTTTAGTTTCTGTATGCTTTGTCTTGTAGGTTTACCTGATTTGGCAAGGGGGTGGGGGAGCATGGAAATGGTGGGACAAAGACTGAACTAATTCAGTAGTGATACTCACTAGACACCATATTGGAAATGAACTATACAACTGGGGGTAGGGAGAAGTTCAGGAGGAAAAAAACGAAGAATATGAGGGTGTGGGTGACACTTTTCAAAAAAATGTACTGCTTACCTGACTTATATAATTGTAACCCCTCTGTATATCACCTTTATAATAACACATTATTTCTATCTGTACAAAGAATATGGTGTTAAGTGGGGACAGTTATGAGTCAAGAGTTTTGTAATTGGCTTGATATTACAAGAGAAAGAACTGAGTAACAATCTGTTTAAGCACTTTTGAGAACATGGATAACTGACAGGATTTAACTGTTTAAGGAAGCATAAATAAGGATAATTTAACATTGTTGTAAAGAATGAGGTAACAAATGAAATTATCCATCAAACTATCTGACACACAGGTGTCCAGAATTTTTGGATGATTTATACATACAAATGATGTCTTCTGAGATTTTGTAAATAACCTTGGATACATAACAATCACCCCCATTCAATGCTTTCCATTAATAAATATTTCAAGTTAATATTTTACAGTAATTTCAGTATCTTCATTTGGGGACTACACTTAGTTTTCTTATCATTAAATTTCACATAACTCTCAATAAAACATTTTAAAAATGGCTTTGTTGACAGTAAGAGACTCAGCAACATTGTACTTACCATGCAGTGGCAGGCACATTGTCTAAGACTCGTGATTTTGATCTGGCAGAAAACATACTGTTCTACAAAGCACAAGGTTTGGCTTTCTCACTTCCCATATAAATACCAGAGCTGCATTTTACAAAGGTTCCTTATTCCAGACTTAATGAGTTAAAATTTGAGGGATGTTTTCCACAAATCTGTGTGTTTAATTCCTTCATTTTGATAATCATCCAGGTTTAGGACCTATTAACCTAAGCAATTACTATGCCTTCTTAAATTTTTTCTCTTCTATAAAATGCAGACATTTTTATTATTCATGTCATGACTTATGAACATTAATCATCCCTGCTTTTCTTTTAAAATGACATTTTAAATAAAAATTCTAATAAAATCAGAGTAGACCATATGGTTTTATAGTATAACAAAATGTATTTTTGTAAAACTTATTATGGATCAGTAATGCACTTAAACATATAAATTTAAAAGATTCTGCATAAAGAACTTACAGATTACATTTACTTAATAACAAAATGTGCAGCTGTTTAATAAGTCTTAAGATTTACAATCTAACTTCCAAAATGAAGACAGCATTACGACAGAAGTATTTATGCGATAGTAAGCAGACTTTTGTGCTAAAAGCAGAACTTAAGCCAAAAACTTCAGGGATAGGGCTTCAAAAGCCATTGACTAGGTAAAGATTTAGTTTATACAAAACAGGAACTTTTGAGTATCACAATTTACACAAATTTTCCTGAATATTAGTAGTATGCTTTTGATATCAGCATATTCCCCATTTGATAATTTAACATCCTATTCATCAATTTTGTAATATCTGGTAATTTGGGCGAGGGGAGAGGAAGGCAATACTGGGTTTTGAACTCAGGGCATGCTTGCTTGCTAGGCCATGCTAGACTGGAGTGCTACCACTTCAGCCGCATTTCTGAGATGTGGTCTGGTTTCTTGCCATTGTCTATTTTAGACTTCACACTATTACTGGAATCACAGGTGTTCCGAAGTCCAAGTTCCCTCCATGGAGATGTAATCTTATACTTTTCTGCCTAAGTTGACCTAGAATCACGGCTATCCCAATCTGTCATAAATGCAGGTAGGTATGTCAGGTACATGTAATGCCCAAAACTGTGTTGAGAAGGGAGTCCCATGAACATTCTGCCAGGGCTGGCTTTGAGCTGAGATGCTTTTGTTCTTAGCCTCCCAGGTAGCTAAGGTAAGTGTGAACCATGAATCATTTGTGCATGGCTCTGGTAAATTTCTCAAATTACCTTGTTCACCTTTCAGATGCTGATCCTGTTATTTTCTTTCTTTTTCCCAGTAAGCCTTGGGAAAGGTAAACACTGACACATACTATGTGATACTTCATTTATTACTAACTCATTAAGTTTTTATTGAAAACCTACTACAGATACAACCCTTTCCTCCAGAAAGCTCACCATTTAAAATATAGGTCAAGTACTCATTCTGAATCACTGGATATGCACAGGTACTGATACCCCTCCGTAAAGCAAATAAAAGCTTTCATTAGCATATCATTCTAATAAAGTTATTTTGAAACTGATAGGTTGACAAGGTTCATGGTTTATTTTCTCTGCTACTTAAGACTATCTAGTATTTTGCTATCTCAGTTTGCTCCAACATGTACTGCAGTTTTGTCAATTGGAAGTTGACAAAAAAACAAAACAAAACAAAGTTGCCTTTTTCTTATGACACTGTGAATTTTCTGTTCCTCTTCATTGTTGCTTCCCTTCTTGCCAAAGCCTGGACACCTTTCTTTCCCTGGCTTCTTATCCCCTTGGATGAGCACATCTTTAAAATGCTGGGTATTCAGTAAGTGTAACTCACTATCATTTCCAATTAGGTCATACTATAAATTTCATAGCATCAATATAACAATACTCTCTAAGTGCCATACAAATACATTATCCTCAAAGGCATTAGTTTTCGTCGTAAGTTATCAAAGGGTGCTGATAAAGAAATGCATAATCCAGCAAAGGATGCCCTTACATTCCCACTTTGACAAATACTAGATAAAGAAATGCATAACCCAGCAAAGGATGTCTTTACATTCCCACTTTGACAAATACTAGATTGGAGAAGTCATTGTTAAAACTATTCAGTATAGGTTTTCAATTTATGTACCCAATGCTTCAATCAAAATACTCAATTTTTGATTTGTTGATACTAAAATTAATGACAGTCAACTAAATAAAAATCGCAACTGATGGAAGATTAACTATTATCTTCACAATAAATATATATAAAAATCAAACTATGTGTGCAAATCAGATGGTAGTAATCAATCATTGTCATCCAAATCCTTTTACTTTTTAAAACCAAGGACAAATAAATAGGTTAAGATTCATTGCATTTTAATTAATTTTAACCCAAGTGCTCTCATCCTCCAGTTGAAGCACAATTTTGGAGAAACCAGTTGCCCCAAATGAACTCCCTACTTGTGTTGTAAGGTCGCAATCAAATGACCTTCTGACCTTCTGGGGTGGTGGTAGCCTCCATCCATAAGCACTCCTCTTCACAGGAAGAGTACAAGCAACAAGAAAGAACCGAGTCGCCTTTCATTGCTTTTTGACTCATGTGTTTTCAGAGTATGTCCAATGCTTGATTTCAATTTTACAATAACAAAATATACCAGTATTTATTCTGAAAGGCAATTGAATGTTCCAAGTAGCAGCTATTAACAATTTCCAACACGATCCCTAGGAATAATTCGAAGTTCTGAGCCATGCTTTAGAAAAACATTTCCTATACAAACAAACAAAACAAAAGTTAGGCATCTAAAACAACAGCAAATTATCTTACAATCCAACAATTAACTGTATATAAAAAATTGTAGTGAAAATTAAAATACAAAGCTCAGTCATTATTAAGACCTAATTCTATACTTCTAGTCTTTTAATGCTAGTAAATGCAATCAATAAAAATATAAGTTAATAAAAACATAAGCTAATTTAACCATTTAATATTTCATTTAATATAAAATAAAATACCAAAAGATAAAAATTTTTAAATTATTGCATGTGACAAAAATTTAGATACCTTCGTCTATTTTGGGTCAACTGCCTTCTGAGATTTTTTTTCATGCCTAATGACATGCAATTCAACTTTGAAAGGCAATGTAAAGGACAACATGCCGGAGTAAGAAGTCATTCAAATTAACATAAATACCCCAAATTTCTAGTATAACATATGAAACATATATCAATTAAGTTTAAAGGTATCTATGTAATAAATTATCTCACTGTTTTCAATAACTGACCATTTTAATGTAATAAAGTTACATACTTAAAATTACTGATTTAATATATCTGTAATTTCAAATAACTGCTCTTTTTTTTCTTTTTTGTCAGTCGTGGGGCTTGAACTCTGGGCTTGGGCGTTGTCCCTGTGCTCTTCAGCTCAAGCTTAGTGCTCTACAGCTTGAGCCATATCGCCACTTCCAGTTTTCTAGTGGTTTTTTGGAGTTAAGAGTCTCAGAGATTTTCCTGCCTGGGCTGGCTTTGAACTATGATCCTCAGATCTCAGCCTCCTAAGTAGCGAGGATTACATGCATGAGCCACCGGTGCTGAGCTAATTGCTCATTTTCAATATGGCTGAGTTCCACCAATGACAGGGTGGGGAAAACCTAGTCTTCAAAATCATTTGGTACATGAGAAAAATACCTATGACACTGTTAGCTGCTGATGGCCGTATGCCTGCATTGATTTTGCATGGCTCATGTGTCATGAATATCTAAAAGGTCCTTGGCAGAGAAAAGATACACATCCCTGGCCTAAAATGACAATATAATTTTAATACAAATGTAATTAGAATATAATAAAGTACTCTTAAGGATGAGGCTCCATTATATTGAATAACATGTATTTTGAAATAGACTATCAGCCCTAAAGGATATATTTTCCCATCATAAAAGAACTTTTAAAGAACTATGACTACTTTGAATAAAGACTTTTATTAAGAGTTCAGTTTTAGCTGCGTGTGGCCTTACCACAAAAATGCTTTACTTGAACTACTTCACACTAATCCCATGAGGTAGCTCAAAATCATTATTCTCACGAAAGCATAATCTTGCCTTTAGACTTTTGCACTACGTAGATTAATGAAACACTTTTAATGCCTAAGTGACCACAAGTCAGGTTTTCTGTTACTTGTAGCCAGAAACATATAAAGGAACAAATATTACTCAGACACATAAGTAAAAGCTGCTGTGTAATTCCTAAATAACAGCTCCAGTTCATGCAAATTAAATATTCAGTATTGACATATATAGCTCCCACTAACTTTATGAGTTTTCAATCTAAGACACTCACCAGCAGTTTGTGCAGGATTTATTCCTATTCCATCTAGAAAATAAGTTATAAAATTGTGTAAGTTATTTCTAAAGCTAAAATGATTTAACAGTAACAAGAAAAGTTTTGTCAAAATATTGTTGCTGTGTGCATAGGTAAAAGTCAAAACAACTTAACCCCTAGAACACAAATGACAATCCTTCAGGCAACTAAAATGTCCAATGGAATTTGTAATTATACATTTATACACATTGTTGGATTAAAGAAGACCAACTCTCATTGCAGTGATCCTTCAAGTTTATAGAAAACAGTTTCTGATCATTTTTCACATGCAGTAAGTCATTTATTTCAAAAAGCTAAAAGCGAACAATCTAAGAGACATAAAATTGTAGAGAAAAACCCCACAAAGTCATTCGACTGACATACTAAGTTTAAAACATTTTCTTAGTTACTCATTAGCGAACCTAAAACTCTCCAGAAAGTAGGCCAAGTAATGTGACAAGTGGAATACTTTAGAGCAGGAAATTCTATCAAAACTGTTACATCATACTACTACTATACCTTAATCTCATCTCCTTTGTCCATTCTACTGCATGTGGTCTACTTACACCCACACATCGATTACTACTTTACAAGCTTACTGCAAAATTTAGTCCTCATTACTTCACTACTTCCTCTTTAGACTCGTTCCACCAAAATTATCGGCAGTCCAAGATATTCAAATTTTTAATTGTATACCTGAGTAATATTGCAAGCCTATCACAGTATTCTCTTTAACTCTGTTCAACTTTGTATACAGCATTTTCTGACTACTTAAGTTAAAAAAAACAAACTTGCTAATTAAATAAAGAAAGCTGCTTTCAGTAATAATATGCCATGAAAACAAGACTGGAATCATAAACTGCCACCTACACTTAAGTCAAAAGGAAACTGAACATTACAATTTATAGACAACAATCTTGACTTAGTGTTTATCATTTATTAATCCTTAGTCAGGAATGATGGTGTATAATATCTCAGATTACTGGGATATTACAGAAACAAGATGGAAGCCAGCCTGGAATAAAATCTAAACGTGGGGATATAGATTAAGGATGAAGTGTTTGCCAGGTTCAACCTCCAGTACTGAGGACAAAAAAACAAAGCTCAATTCTTACCATTTGTAATAATTGCACTTGTGGCTGCAGGAACTTTAAACTGAAAAGGAGAAAAAGAAATACATATGTAAATATAAAGGACAAGCATGACAGATAGAGTGCCTAATATCAATTGTATCATTCTAACATGTGATTTTATAATAAATAACATCAATGAAAAGTGCTACAGTTTCCTTTACCTTTAAAGAATCCTGTACTCTAAATAATGCACATAAATCTATAGGATACCAATGATTGTCAACATCATTATTTTATTTTTTACCTAAAAGGAAAAGCACTGCTAATTGTTAGTCTATGCCTAAACAATGTTTATTCAGACTTAACACATGTCTATTTGTTATATATAATTCTCTTCTATATGCAAAAAAATATAAGCAAAAGACACTGCTAAAATGTCCTTATGGAAATGGCAAGTTCCAAGAAATGTGTTTAAGAGCTCTCTCCAAAAGAATTTCAAATAACAATCAAAACTTCAATGTCTTTCAAAGTTGTTTGATTCAAGAGTTATATTGCAAGGGATGTCAAGATCCCAATTATGTCACTAGAAAAAAAACATACGCTAAGGACCATAATGATTAAGATAACTTTATCTGTGACTTAAATCTAGACTCCTGATTTCTTAAGGCAATTCTGTTTTGACAGGTTGCACAATGCATTTTATGGGATCCCCTCTCACTACTGTCAATAAGTTGGAGCCTTTCCAGATGTGCAGCACCTATGTGTGATGCATAATAACTAGAAAGTACATCAAAACCCTAACCAATTTAGGAAGGCTTGTGAAGGCTGTCAGTTTACTTCCTACCACATGTTCCTTAGAATTTCCTTCAACTTCAAAAAGATGAACTGTGCATTTATATTATAAAGAACCCAACACAGTAACTATGTTATTATAGTTATTAATTATAGCTTTTACATATCTATTTGTTCAATTTGGAATCTGCTATGTTCCAGACTAGGAATGTCAATGTACAAGTGTCTGTGAAACAAACAAACAAAAAAGATAAAACTGTATTCAGATCTTCATGCTACCTCATTCTACTTATTCTTTCTGTCTGAATAGATCAAAGTGGACTAAAATCCAAATACTGTCACTTTGCAATTACTTCTCTAATATCAAGTAACAAATGATGTAATAAATAATGACTAAGAAGAAAATGTTGACAGTGGTTCCTGAAAGCAGTTTACATGTAACCACCAAGTATAATAGGTTGAGTGAGTTCTCATTAATTACTTGCACAGAGGGCAAGTTTGTAAAATGATCTACTTTCTTATTCATCTAGTTATTATAATTACTTTTGTCACCATAAAACTTTCTGAAGATTATGAACTAATACATTTGGACTTGGGTTATTCCAAATCTGTCTAGCACTTTTCACTACACCACAAAAATAACACAAAATCACTTAATCAGATTGTAAGATCAGGCAATAACTTCTCTCCAACAAAGTACTCAGGAAAAGCTGGAAGTTGTACTGTGGTGCTAGTGGTAGAGCATTAGCTTTTAGCACAAAGAGTGCCTAGGCACTGAAATCAAGCCCCAGGACCAGCAAAAAAAAAGAAGGAAAAGAAAGAGAAGGTACAGTAGATAAAGGTATATAATTCAGTCATAAACGGAGCTAGCTGAGCAAGTACAACACCATGGTTTTGATTCTTAGCACTGAAAGAATAAAAAATAGTGAATAAAGAAACTGAGGTATTTCCTCTATGTGTTAGTTAATGACACAACTAAAACAGAAGGCTGAAGTTACATTCTTGGGCTATTCTACCAGATCAAGCTACTCTTCCAAGGGTTGTACAAAATTACTTTAGGACTTGAAGTAACTTCAAATGAAAAATTCCTTTTTATTAAAGAAAAATCCCAACAGCTTAAAAACTAGACAGATTTCAACCCAAATTTTACTGACAGTGCAAATACAAGTTCAAACTGAAAATGTGAAAAATCAAATGAAGATTTTTTGAGAAAATTATAATTCTGGAATGAAAGTAATAAAAATGAACAGATGGAATACATGCTGATATAAGGATGGTTCTTAAAACCTTTGACCACTTTCACCAAAAACTTTCCTTAAAATTTTCAGTGCACTGCCTATAAAATTCAATTGCATTAAATGAATGTGTCAATGTGTTAACTCATTCATTTTATATCTAAAAGTAAGCCTCAACTTTCATTGTACTTACGGCATTTTTTATAGCATAAACCCAATAATGACCCACAGGGAGATGGTGCACATTAAAAAACTTTGAAGTCTACTGCTAAACCTTGGTCCATAAGACTTTGTTACATGGCTACTTACTTCTTCTGCTGCAAACTTTAAGACTGCTGTGAAAGGTGTACTTTCAGGAACACTGAGTCTGCAAGAAGAATTTTAAAAAGAGCCTTTTTGTTTAAAATTTCTTATTTTTTTCTACTTATCTAGACAAAGGTGTCTTCTAGGTTTAAACTGGTTTGATTGCAATACTATATTCATTAACTCTAAAATAATTTTTTTTAAAAACTGTCTTAGTGTAAGTTTCGCAATTTCCACCTGACAACTAACAAGCCATAAAAAAATAAATCTATTATTTTTATTTTATTTTTAACACTTTGATACAAATGATTCTAGCATATATATTGTTTTGTCCAATGAAATGTATTTCCAATTGCTGAATCACTCCTTGGTCCCTAATCCACTTTATTACCTCTAGTTTAAACATTTCCATCCAAAGCAGTAAAGTTATCACTTCCATCTAAGTAGAGGCTACCTGGAGCATCAAATGAGTGCATTCACCCATCACCTCTAAAACAGTAAACCGAACTGATGAAAGTGAAGAAGCTCATGCCAGCAAAGTGAGAATAATGAAGCTCTTTCCCACTATCATCTGCAAGAAAGGGCATAGTATATCGGAAATAAAACTTTTAAGTGGAATGTGTGATTTTACTGACACACTTTTTAAATGACTTAGTCATATGGTCAGTCTACAAAACTTTCCCAACTTAAAAATTGAAAAGTAAATTGGCCTTTTATACCAAGAAAATACTTAAAAGACATAGTAAAAAGTTTCAAACAAACACATGATTCCTAAGGTAACAAAAATCACAGCAAATAGAAAACATAGTATCTTTCAAGTAGGGAAGAGATAGTGGCAAGCTAACATTTCTCTCTATTTGTCATCACAACATTCTCTTTAATGTCTTCCTATCAACTACAATTATGTATCATTTTCAGGAATATGTACAGGTTCTTGATGTAACTGACAGATTTCTGTCAGTTACAGATTTCTAAGAATCATTACATCATCCACAGCATATCATACTGATTTTCTTAGAAAGAACTGTGAATGGATTTCTTTGATGTCACCATTGCACTCCTCCAGAATAGTATTAAAAGGTGAAAATGGTTCTTTTTGTTTCCTTTCTTGTTGGAGGCATAAGCCCCCAATAGATGCTGTTAAAAAATCAAATACATTAGCAATGTGACAGTTTACAAAGAATGCAATAGTCTTTTGCAACCATACCCAACCACACATCCACTAAGTAACACTTATGCCTCCAGTTTCACTTAGCATGTATTAATTAAAACAGCACAATTGTCCAGGAACTCTTACACATATTGACATTGCTCTCTCTTTCCTTTCCCTTCTCCCCTTCTAGAATACATATAGAGTGAGGAATCTGATGCAGATGGAGAAATCAATGTCAGGAATATGACTTCATGCTAATGCTGAGAAGAAAAAAATACGTAGAATCTAGAGCCTAAGTCAAGCAATTGTAAATATGAGGACTAACATTATGCATTTACAGATGTTGTGGTAAATTTATGGAACTAACAATGTAAAGATGAGGAAGGAAAGATTAAAGAACTCTTTTCAGACGGCTTGAGAGTACAGGGCAAGAAAGTTGTGAAAAGTTTGAAATTTAAAAAGTATATATTTTCAAATATTATGTTGGAAAATGAGTCAACTTGAATACCCATAAGCTAAAATACTGTAATTTTCTTTAGGAATACTGTTATGTAGAAAGACCATAGATGGTTTAGAGTGTGTGTACACAGTTGATGTTTCAAGAAACATGTGTATGTGTGTGTGTTTGTGTGTGAACTTCAGAGTTGATGTTTGCAGGAGATTGATTTTAAAAGACTGGCTACTATGGTCTGGCTACTAGGTAAGGAAGAAATTATTGAGTATGTTATTTGGGAGATGAAAGCAACAGATTAAAACACAACATGACAAATTGGTTAAAAGGAGAATTGTAGAAGAAATTTTAGGATAAATCCATAAGAGAGTGACATTTTAGAGATGAAGTCATTACTGGAGATCTTAAGCCCTGAACTGAAACAAGGTATAGAAAGGATAGAGCTGGAAAGCTAAAGGAAACAAAAACTAAAAGCTAAAAGGGTTATGGATATCAGCAGTAATCAGCTGATTTGGATAAGCCATGCTCCTGTTTATATTAATTATGTATTAACGTTTATCGGAGTCTGTCCTTTGCCTGTGCATCATGGGACATCGAGTTGCAATAACCTGAAGAGTGTTTATTTAAAGCCACAGGAAGACCTAGACATATTCAACCATCAATTCAGCTGCTAAAGAATAAGTAAAGGGTCAAGTGCCAGGCTCCTACACTGGAGGCTGAGGTTTGAGGATCATGGTTTGAAGCAAGCCTGGGAAGGAAAGTCTGTGAGACTCATCTCCAGCTAATCATCAAAATGTTGGAAATACAGCTACGGATCTTGTAGTAGGGCACTAGCCTTGAGGAGGTCAGGGAAAAAGCCCAGGGACTGGGTTCAAGGCTCCCCATCCTCCTCCCCCTCCCCCCCCCACAGGGTTATATGGGCAGATGGCCCTATTTCCCCATTTCGTTAAACTCTATTATACAGTCCCAAGTAATATGATTTGAGACTCATTACATTGACATCTACTGTTGAATAACATAAATAACAAAGATTCTTATTTTTTTAAAACCTGTCAGTAGGCCTCACTGGAGGCCAAGGCCAAGTAATTTCAGGGTCTGAACTGGGTAACTTCCCTCAGTTCCTCTAACAGCTGGTCAGCGTGGTGAGAGGCATGAGTATGTATGTATATATACATATATACACACACACATATATATATATATATATATATATATATATATATAAAATCACCAGGAGGCAGGACTGTTGAAGATGACCAGCAAATCATCACAGCTTGGAACTTAAATATCCTCCTGTCCTACCCGCCCACGAGAAGAGCTCTCTGCCCACGGAATGGCTGCAGTCAGAGCCCGGGAACCCGCGAGCCGGGCTCCAGGAAGGGCAGCGCGCGCGGGGCGGGTGCGGGGAGTGGGGTGGGGGAAGCAGGCCGGCCGGCCCCTGGCGACGCCGGCTTGTCCGCGGTGGAAGCCGCCCGCGTCACCGCGCGCTCCGCCCGGCCGGCCCAGCGCGGACCCACACGGTGCCACTCACACTTTGTACGGTAGCCGCGGGTCCGACGTCAACGTGATTTTAAACGAAACCTTCGACCTGAGGAACAGAGGGGATTGCGTTAGGATCCGACAGCAGCAGGAAGCGGGGACTGAAGCAAAGGCCGGGGAGCAGATACTTACATGGTGGAACGGGCCTGGAGAGAGTCCCCGCGCCCAGTTCACCCGGCAGCCCACTTCCTCTGAAGACCGGAAGCGCTTAGGTCCCGCCTCAGCTCAGCTCCACGTCTCCCTCGGCAAAAGCGGGGACCTCGACAACTGCAACTGTCCTCAGCGCTGCCTGAAAACCTGGCCAAGGCACTCGGGCTAGGTGCAGGCTTCTTAGCCATTCACATAGGATTACTTGGATTGGTAGATTATAGAACGAAAGACTTATGATACTGGTGAGATAAATTTCTATATTTATTTGCTTGATATCACATTTTTAATCAGGCACTGAAAGTGTGGGCACAGAGAGTCGAACCTAAGTCCCACTAGCTGGTTGGAGCGGAAGTAAGGGGTGTGGGGCTGGTGGGTGAGGCGCTAGACATACAGGGGGTGGGACTAAGGTGCGTTTGAGGGCAGGACTAGGGGCGGGGCAGGATGGACGCTCTCCAAGGTTGCTAAGGCAACTGCTTACCGACCTGCTTCATAAAGGGGACTTTTAAACCATGCTCTCTCATCATATTTCTTCTGTTTTTTTTTGAACAAGCTAATCCTATTATACCTTTTACGTGGCTGAATTTTCTTTTCTTTCATACTTTATTTTCTAATCCTGACCTATTTAATTTCACTATTAAACACAAATACATTCCCAACTCCTGCTCAGGTCCATAAGCCAAGCAAGATCCCAGTTCCTAAGGGACTTGGTGTGTAGACTCAACTGGAAATCCCACTAGTTTATAGTGTTTTCTAATAGAATTAAAGACGGAGTTCTGGGCTGCCAACTAGCCACATCTACTCAGTTCAATTAAAGTTAGCCCTTCTGTGTACCAGGAACCAAACATCAGGGTTCCTAGATGAGGAAAAAAATGTAGGTAGGCGTGTGGTACTTCGAGAAAGAAGGCTATTTTCTAAAGTTCATGATAAATCCACACATCCTTATTTGTATAGTAAACCTTACAATAATTAATGTACTTTTTTTTAAAAAAGAAGAACTGCAATAAACAGTTGACAAGAAACAGGTAACCACTAAAATAATGGGTAGACATGCACAATTGTGATTGTTAAGGTGAGAGCTAAAAGAACTGGTAATGGAGGTGCGGAAAACAGATTTTATATTTACAATAATTTTGTGGCTAGATGATCTTCTGAAGACAAAAGTTTTGATTCTGATTTAGGAAAGTAAGACCTCAATATTCTTCATCAGTTTTTCTTCCAAAATGATAGATCTTAATATATTTAGAAATGGAGGTAAATATTGACTGATTTGGGGAGCAATAGTTCTAACTCTAAAAGCTAGAAGTATAGAATTGATGAAAATGGCCAATAATTTCTAAAATTTCAAAGATAAAACAACTGTTTCCTTAGTGTCAGCTAGCCAAATAAGAAAGAGATTAGTATATAGATTGTTGTGTGTGTTTTGTGCATTTTCAACAAAACTGTGTCCTATTTTTATTTATTTATTTATTCAGGGTTAATAAACAAGTTTTATTTGCCTCATACAGCATGGATTTTCCTTACATTCTCAATTAATTTGCCATTAAAGTGCCAGAAATTTTCTTGCTCATGATAGCATTTGTTAAAAGAAAATCAAGACTATTGTCAAGAACATGGCAAGTCATAATTCAAACATTTCTCTTACAAAACACAGCATGGAAGCCCCTTGGGATAATCTGCAAATGTGCTAATTTCCTGTCATCCCCTATTTTTATTTTTTGACTTCTGCTATGTACAGAGACATGAGACAATGCTAAATACACCACACTTTGATCAGAGATCAATGTCAAAATAAGAGGTTCCAGTGTATTCTGAAACGGTACTGAAAAGTACTTTTTTGTAATTATGTAGTATCACCCACTTAAATTTCTCACTTCTGTCCCTCATGTGTTTATATCTTTAGAGTCAAAATATTCATCATAGGGCCTTCTGAACTGTATTCCTCTTGATATAAGAAAGGAAATTATAAATGATTCATGCACAGTAGATATTTTAGTTTTTTAGTAACTACTATGCATTCAAATTTTTTAGCAATGAGAAATCTAGTATACTGAAAAATCAAAATGCAAAAGTACATTTAGCATGGTATGGGTGGCTCATGCCTGTAATCATAGCTAATCAGGAGGCTGAGACTTCATGCAGTTTGAAGTCTGAGACTCTTATCTCCAGTTAACCACCAGAACACCAGAAATGGAGCTGTGGATTAAGTGGAAGAGTGTTAGCATTGAACAAAAAGCTCAAGAACAGCACTCAGGACCTGAGTTCAAGCCCCAGCCTTGACATACACACACACACACACACTACGTTTACACACATACTATATTTACACACACACAACATTTAATGCGCATAAAAAATAAGAAAACTCTGAGTTGAACTTGAGAGATTATTGGCAAATGTATCAATTTAAGATAACAAGCAGCTTGAAATGTCTAATATGTTTTTGGAAATGATTCAGTTCAGAGGCATAAATGAATGTAGAGGTAAACGAAGCCACTATATTAGATCCCCTTAAATGTCAATGAAACATACCAATATTTCATTTGGAAAATATGTGAAGTTCTCATTATTAGAAAAGAATCAGAGTCTAAGGCTGGCTGTTGCTCAGTGGTTAGACCACGTGCTTAATGTCACAAGGAGCTAGGTTCAATCTGCCACTTACAAAAAAAGAGAAATATTAGTTAACATTAAAACTAAAAAGATTTGGTTATTTAGTCATAAAAATTCATCTTTCCAGTTATTTCTGTAGCCAGACTTAACAAAGTTTTATTCATAATCAATTATGCCAAATAATGATTAAAAAAAACATTGAATAAATAGAATTACAATGACAAAAGGAAATAACCATGTAAGCTAAGGAGAAATTTTCCAACTACAACAAAAACCAGAAAACAAATGTGACTATATAAACATGTCACTTAGAAAAAAATCCAACTTATTTTTAAAAGAAACTATAAAATGAAAAAGAATGACATGATTGATACAAATATAGAACTTAAAATTGAGTGCAAAATGTACTTCAAAGTTAAATATGCTGCCTTCTAATGATAATATAAAATGCTTAGTCACTAAGAAGAAATTGTTTCGATACTTACTGGAAATTTTCCTGTAAAATGTTTACAGATTGAATATATTTAGTTACTTCTAGATAAACCAGGTGATTAAAATGGAAATGATAGCTTCATTTTCCTCAGTTTTAATTTTACTTTCCTATATATCCTCGTTTGTGCAATCCTGTCCCAGATCTGTGTTTAACATTAAATAATTTATGTTTAACATTAAATAATATGTTTTTTCAGTAAAATTAGACAGTATTGTTTCTCCTGAAGTGTTTGATATTTTAAGTGTTTTCTTAACATTTAAGATTGTAGCCAAGCTTGAATTTTCAGTTGTTATTAAAATATTAGTAGTCAGAATATGAGTTATTCTCTGAGATATTAAGTATTAAGACCAGTGTGGTATCTTATCTAAAAGCTGAGCTATAACTTCCATATAATGAGTGTATATACATTGCTTACTTTTAACATATTATTACTATTATTATTATTTGTTGTTGGTGGTAGTGCTCATTAGCTTGAACTCTGGGCCTGGGCATTGTCCCTAGGCTCTTCAGCTCTAGGCAAATGTTCTACCACTTGAGCCACTGCGCCACTTCTGGTTTCTTGGTGGTTAATTGGAGATAAGAGTTTCAGGACTTTCCTGCTGGGCTGGCTTAGAATCATGACCCTTAGATCTCAGCCTCCTGAATAGCTAGAATTACAGAAGCGAGCCACTGGCACCCAGCTAATATATTATTTATAGAAAGAAAATGAGACATTGGTACTATTCTCTTACATTTAGGTTACATTATCTGTAAGGTCCGCCCCTGGATGGCAAGCAGACTCCACCCTCCTCGCAGCAAAGTCTCCACCCAGTACCTGCGTTACCTAGGCAACTGGGACACCTGGAAGAGGTCACATCTGCATCCGCTGAGGTCACATCTGAATTTGATGTGGCCACACCTTTTTCCGCCCATACCCTACATAAGGCCTAGCGCAGGCCCAGACGCTCTCTTGCTGTTCTTTTCTAGCTCTATCTCTCTCTGCTCTCTGCTCTTTTCTAGCTCTTTCCTCTCTCTTTCCCAGGCCTTTCCCAGCCACGTGGAGTGCCAACCTTGCCTGGTCCCAGCAGGTCTACTGAATAAACCTACCCCTTACCTGAATACCACCCGTGTGCTGGTGCGTGCTGGTGCTGTTTTTACTCGGCTACCTCTCTCTCTGCTCTTTTCTAGCTCTTCTCTTTTCTAGATATTTTCTCTCTTTTCTAACTCTCTCTCTGTTCTTTTCTAGCTCTCTGTGCACTCTCTCTGCGCTCTCTCTGCTCTCTCTGTTCTTTTCTAGCTCTCTCTGCTCTCTTGCTGCTCTTTTCTAGCTCTCTGTTCTCTGCTCTAGCTCTTTCCTCTCTTTCCCAGCTCTCTCTCATTTCCCAGCCATGTGGAGTGCCAACCTTACCCCTTACTTGAATACCACGTGAGTGCTGGTGCTGTTCTTACTCTGCTACCTCTTTTTAAAAAACCTAACATTATCCTTCTGAATTCCTGTATATTTACTACATATATCTCTTCAGTTTTTACATTTTACTTTTTTTTTTAACCAGTAACAGGGCTAGAACTCATGCTCTTGCCTGGCTGACTTACCCATTCGAGTCATACTTCCATCCAGATTTTTTGCTGGTAATCAGAGAGGGAGTTTCAAACTTTACTGTCCAGGCGTGCTTTGAACCATGGTTCATAGGTCTTAACCCCCTAAATAGCTAGAAGTACAGGTATAAGTTACTGGTGCCCATTCATTTCTGTAGTAAAATATGCAAAGCATTTACGAGGGGTAATGGTAGTTTTGTGACCGGTCATAAAATGAACAAGACCTAGTATTACACACAGGGGTTGTGAAAGAATAGTGATAAAACAGTTTTGGGTATATCTTTATACAACGTAGCCATTTTGATCCACATAAAAAGTCATTTTTAATATTTGTAGTTTAAAATACAAGTGATTTACCTAATAAGCTCATTCAATGAGCTTTCTTAAGTAGTTCTTAATTTTATTTTCCCAGAACTTAGAACAAGTAAGTACCTAGTATTTAACAGATACAAACACATTGTGGGGAAGGAAAATGAGAGAAAAGCTAGGGAGGGGATAACAATATTTGACAAGAAATGTACTCACTACCTTTCATATGTAACTGTAACCCTTCTGTACATCACCTAGACAATAAAACTAAATTAAAAAACAACCCTTTTTATTGTGAACATACAGTACAGAGGGGTTACAATTACATGAGCAAGATAATGAGTACATTTCCTATCAACCATTATAGCCTTCTCCTTTGTTTACCCTTCACATCCTTCCCAGCCTCTCCCCCCCTCCGCCCCCTACTCAATCCTCCCCTCCCCCCCCACACCAAAGTTGTAAAGTTCGTTTTCAACATGACTACGTGTACTTATTGCTGCAACGGGTCCACCTGTATCCTTATTTAAACGACTTGTAAAAAACAACCATATTTTTGAATGAATTCATGGTTGCTTAAAAGTATAATCAATTAGTAATGCTTTCCAATGGTAGTATGGTTCTAGATCACACTAGTAGCAGTCATAAAGCTTTTAATGCAGTAGCACATACATTTTGATTCTCACATTGTTCTTGTATTAAAGCTTATATATTCAAAGAAAACTGTTCACTCAATTTACTGGGGCTAGAGATGGTAAAGTTTAGAAAAGGACAATTGAAGATTCTTACCAAATATGATTTTAAAAGCCATTCAAAGTTAACTGTGTGAATGTCTTCACATAGCTTTAAGTAATTGTGACATGTGACATTGTCAATCAAACACAGCATCAGAAATCTCACTACTGACACCTTCAGGATTGTAGGAGATAAAGAACTGCTCATTGGTAGTAAAGTTCCCTGTAGATCCTGTGACAAGGTGATAAGGGGAAGGTGGTAAACAAAGCAGATATAAATGGTTTAACACCTGCACTATTTATGGCCCTAAACATGCCTTTACATTTCCCATAGGTCTTCTGCAGTCACTGGAGCTGATGATCTTTGATAGACATGATATGATTCATGGAAACATTTCTGTTGTAATTTTATTATCCAAAAGGGGCACAAGAATACTTACATTGTTTAAAATGTTTTTGAGGAGAATTGAGATAATTGAGATTTCTAAGACTTAAATCGACACAGAATTTAGAAGATTCAGTCCATGACCACTGGGTCCCTTGCTTTGTGATTGAGGCAGTACAGGACCGCAAGAGGATGATGGGGCATAACAGCTGTCCTTAAGTCAAGGAAGTGAAAGAGAAGAAGAGAGGGCTGAGGTCCACTACCCCTTCAAGGACATATTTCCAACGACATGAAGATGTCCTTGTAGGCTCTACCTCTTAAGTTTCCCCAACCTCCTCAGCATACTGCAGTTTGGGAGACCCAGTCTTTAATACATGGTTAATTGATCATATACAGGTATAATTAGCAAAGATGTGAATCGTGAGTACCAAGCAGTGCCATTGGCTGTTAGTTTAATACTCAACACTCTGATTTTCTTCCAGATGATTTTCTGGAAACAGAGCTAATGGAGCTCCAGTGCCGACCAAAATCCATTACCTGTGCATGCAACACATCAAAGCAAATGCACAAAAGAAAATCAGAAGAAGAGGACTTCACTTACTCCTCTTCTTTCTCACTCAGTTGCGTAGGTGCTAAGTAGCACCCTGAGTCCTTTGTTGGTCAAGCAAACACTAACAACAACAACAACAACAAAAATGGAATGGCTTTCCCAGTTACAAAGGCACCTTGCTTTCTAAGGGGTTCTTTCTATCTGGCCACATAAAACCCACATGTTTTTCTCTTGTAATCTCAGCCCGAGGGAAAAGCATAGTGTCACTTAAGTCTCCCTCCTTCCTGATTTGAAAGGTTGTGACATCTTCTTACCTCCCTGAACTGATCAAATCTGATCCTTTCACCAAAAATGGGGAAAATGTGTTATTTTCAGGCAGTTTCTGTATTCAGGCCCATAGAACAAACCATACAAAGGCAGATAAGAAAGGGCATTTTCTGATTTCTCAGTAGGGCGGGAAATGCTGTTCATTTTCATGTTCCATATGCTCTGTACTAGGATGTGCTAAAATACAATAACTATTTATTTGAGCTAGAAATAGGCAATTATTTTTAAGAGTTTAACAAAAGAGTCAAACCAGCTTTTATATTTATGAACAGTCATGATTTTTAAAATTTTTTTTGTTCCTTTGCAAGGATCCAAATCTCATACTAATGTCCCTTAGCATTTCTTATAACACCATTGTTGGACACAAAACTCTTAGGCTTTGTTTGACTGAAAAGTCTTTAGTTAACCATTTGTGAGAATTTCTAAGTATAGCATTCTAGTATTTTTTTCTTCTTGTATACAAAAAGTAACTATATTGTCTTTGAGCTTATGAACTTGCTAATAGGAAGTTTGTTTTCATATCCTTTTTTCAACTTTATATTGTTTTAAGGTCTGATTTTTCTATTAGTAGCTTTCAAGTAGTTGAATGTGAATAAAATAAATTTCAGTATGAATAATGGCCTAATATTTGAAACTAGCCTAAGTCTATCACAAACTCTACAGAAGCATTAAAATAAACGAAGGGGATAAAACAAAGGGGATAAGAGTAATCATATAAAAATACAGTTTATGGAGGGGAAGGGTAAAAACAAATCGTGTAAATAGGGATACAGGTGGACCCATTGCAACAATGAGATGTACAAGTCGTTATGTCGAAAACGAACTTTACAACTTTGGTGGGGGGGGGAGGAGGAGGATTGGGTGGGGGGTGGGAGGGGGAGGATGGGAAGGGATGGGAAGGGGAAACAAAGGAGGAAGCTACAATGCTTGATAAGAAATGTACTCATTATCTTGCCCATGTAATTGTAACCCCTCTGTACAGTATTTTCACAATTAAAAAAAATACTTGATAAGAAATGTACTCATTACCTTGCCCATGTAATTGTAACTCCTCCATACAGTATTCTCACAACAAAAAAAACTAATCAGGCCAGTGCCGATGGTGCACGCTTGTAATCCTGGCTACTCAGGAAGCTGAGAGCTGAGGTTCAAAGCCAACCTGAGCAGGAAAGTCTGTGAGACTCTTATCTCCAATAAACCACCAGAAAACTGGAAGTGGTGCTGTGGCTGAAGAGGTAGAGTGCTAGCCTTGAGCTGAAGAGCTGAGGGACAGGGCCCAGGCCCAGAGTTTAAGTCCCATGACCGACAGAAAAAAAAATCCAGTCAGTCCTCAAAAACAGCACAAAAGAAGTTGTCTCCTCTGCTCTTGGAAAACCAGTATAATGTGTTGGATTTAAGACCAACTATGCAACATACATTGAATATAAACATTCTAACTACACAATAACCTTGCAGAGATTGAGGCAGATCTAACAGAGAATACAATGGAAAATTTACCTAACTGATCAAAGGTTTCCTTATGAAGAGTAATTGTAGAATTCAAGCACAGACTATCTGGCCATCATTTAATGTCATTTATCTTAGTTGAAGCTTTAATTTGAAAGGAATTTATACAAATGTTGGAGAATGAAAATTAGGAGTGAAGTTTTGTTGTGATTTTCCAACATCATAATCTCTTAAGGTTTGGAGGATGATCATTTTTATAAATTTTAGATCTTCCCTGTAACTAAGTCAGGGGGAAAATAATTTATCTTTTCTATTATACTACTTTCCCAATATATTGAACATCTAAAATTCCAGATTTACAGAGAATACCTCTTAAAGGGGGAACTTGTTGGACTATAGAATATCACTTGACTAGCTGTTTGGCAACTGGTGGATGACAGAATCACAGGCTTTTGAAACAACATTTTATTTTATTATTTATATTTTAAAATATATTGTTATTGTAGGGGTGAGGCTCAGAGGGGTTACACTTGCATAAGTCAGGTAATGAGTACATTTCTTTTTGGACAATGTCACCCCTTCCCTTGTTCTCTCCCAGGTTTTTCCTCTGGTTCCTACCCACAGTTATATAGTAAGTATAGTGTCTAGTGAGTACTCCTGCTGTAATTGTTCACCCTTTGCCTCACCTTTTCATACCCTCTCGAAGACAAACAGACAACAAGAAAATACAACAAAATAACAATAACAACAACATTCCTTGTTTACATTTTTTGAAGTTCATTTAAAAAATATTAGTTTATATGATCATATGCACATATTGAGCCATTGTGAGCCACTTCTATAAATGTCCTCTTTTGATCTCACTGTGTGAATGTCTAGAGATCTGTATAATTTATTATGTCCATATATATTAAACATATATATATATATAATTTACCATCCAGTGTGTTTACTCATAGGTTTATAGACACTTTCTAACTATCACAAATGAAGGAAATTATGAAACCTATGTTTCCTAGGGACTGGCTTATTTTGCTTAATAATAATTTTTCCCGTCTTTCTATTTCCTTATGAGTGGTACAATATCATTCTGATAGAAGAGTAGAATTCCATTGTGTATATATACCACATTTGCTTGATCCATTTGTCATGGAGGAGTGTATGGGTTGATTTCATTCTTGGCCATGTGTAAACAATGCTGAAATGAACATGGTTGTGCTGGTAGATTTAGCGTGCATTGTTTGTGTTCTATTGGATAGATGCCCAAGAGTGGAACTGCTCGATAATAGGGAAGCTTTAAGTCTTTTGAGATAGAGTTCTTTTGGCCAGTATTTGTTACCTTTAGTTTTCTTAATGATGGCAATTCTAATTGAGGTGAAGTGGAATCTCAGTGTTTTTTTTGGGCGGAGGGGTCGGTCGTGGGGCCTGAACTCAGGGCCTGGGCACTGTCCCTGAGCTCTTGGGCTCAACTCTAGCGCTCTACCACTTGAGCTACAGCACCACTTCTGGCTCTTTCTGCTTAACGTGGTGCTGAGGAACTGAACCCAGGGTCTCAAGCATGCATGGCAAGCACTCTACCACTGAGCCACCTTCCTAGTCCCCAGTGTTGTTTTGATATGCGTTTCTTCTGTAGCCAGAGATGCTGAACATTTCTACGTGTGTCTACTGGCTATTTTTATTTCTTCCTCTGAAGTCTCTCTTTAAGTCTTTAGTGCATTTATTAATTGGATTGTTAATTTTTAAGGGTTTATTTTCAGGGAGTTTAATTGTCTGAACTCTAAGTATATTTTAGATATACGGCTCCTGAAAGATGCATAGCTGATAAAAAAAAATGTTCTTACATTCTGTGGGCTTTCTATTTATTTTGTTAGTTGTGTCCTTTGTTGTCAGAAACTCTTCAGTTTGATGTAATCCCATTTATCCAGTCTTTCTTTGATTTGTTATGATCTGGATCTTCGCTTAGGAAGTTTCGACCCATGCCTAGGAGCTCTAGCCAAACAACATTTTAAATTTAGGTTCTGGTAGCAAAATAAACTAATTCAAGCATTTGTCAAAACAGTATAATTTAGACTCTGTGTGTGTGTATATATATATATATATATATACACATACATATATATGTATGTGTATATATATGACCCAAAATGAATTTTAATTCATGCTATATTCTGACAGTAAGGAAAGTATGGTCTAGCAAGTTGAGATTAGGAATTCAAGCCAAAACTTTTAAAATTTTCTGGCTACAAAGGCATTACTTACTTGGCCTTCTAATACTTTCTAACATGTACTTATTTGCATTTCTTTAATTTACATGTATCCAGAACAGAACACCACACAATTTAACTTCTTTCTAATTTTTCTGTCCTGAGAAGTTGTACTCTGCATATAATTCTAATTCTAATAATTTTAACTAAGTGCTTTTTCATTTTGGAATCCTACAATAACCCTTGATCTTCAAATCAGAGTATATTTTATCACTTGTCGTAAAGACTCACGCCTTTAATCTTAACTACTCAGGAGGCTGAGATCTGAAGATCACTGTTCAAAGCCAGCCGGGGCAGGAGAAGTCCTTGAGACTCTTATCTCCAATGAAGCACTAGAAAACTGGAAGTGGCTCTGTGGCTCAAGTGGTAGAGTGCTCACCTTGAGCTGAAGAGCACAGGGACAGCGCCCAAGCCTGGATTTGACAAAAAAAAAAAAAAAAAGTAATCACATTTTTACCATGACATTTAAATGATATTAAATGGACATTATTAAACAGTATCTTTTATTTTCCTGCTGGGTGCCTTATATTACATATCATCACTGTCTTTAGACCAACATAAAAGACCATTTGTAATAGACAAAGTCCTTACAGTTTTTAAAATAGTTTTTTTTTAAATTTTATTTTATTTTATTTGTGAACAAACTGTACAGAGGGGTTACAATTGCATGGGCAGGATAATGCGTACATTTCTTACCAAGCATTGCAGCCTCCTCCTTTGTTTACCCTTCCCATCCCTTCCCAGCCTCCCCCCTCCCCCCATCCCAATCCTTCTCCTTCCCCCCCTCCCCCCCTTCCCCTCCCCCCCCCCACCGACGTTGTAAAGCTCCTTTTGGACATGACAACTTGTACTTCTCATTGTTGCATCAGATCTACCTGTATCCTTAAACAACTGGTTTTTCCCCATCTCCTCCACAAGTTATACTGACATCAAATATAGTGAAAGCAGGGGTTATACTGTGGGGGAGGGACATACAAAGCAACAAAGAGATAATCTTATAAATGCGTTAGAAACACATGTATGAAAGAAAAAACATTAAAATACATATCTAAGGGTTCATTTTCCTGACATCACATTATCTGACCTTTTCCGCTTGACTCGTACGTATACTAGATATTTCAAATAAGGGAAACCATGGGACCTATGTTTCTTTGGGCCTGGCTTACTTCACTTAATATAATTTTTTCCAAGTTTTTCCATAAAATAGTTTTGTTTAAACCATTTGACATGTAACTTTTGTAGGTAGGATACTTTTAATTATTTCTTTAATTTTAAGGAAATACACAAAACTTTTTTGGATATCTAAAAGGCAGGCAAATGCAAAACTTGGTTCTAATAATTAGGACTTGAGTTTTTAACATTTTATGCTTTGTTTTACTCATTGTTAAGCAGAGAGACAATATTTTTATTAGCTAAAAGAAAGAAAATAAAGAGCTTTTTTTCCCACTATCATCCATTTTCCTGCCTCTTTTCTTGTATGTTGACTTTTGCATTTCTTATTTAAAAGAAAAAATACAACTGTTAAAAATAATTTAAGGTTAAAAGTATAGTTTATAGGTAGAGCATCTGTCTCACAAGCACAAAGCTTGCAGTTCATGTACTGCAAAAATAAAAAATAAATACTAAAAATTTACATACAATAGATCCTTGGTGTCCCCAGTATACAATTTCAAAGATACTGATATTGAGTTAAAAAAAAAGTACAGATGCTTAGGATGTGTAGATTTCAGTACTATGCTGATGATGCTTAATTCATTTTTCTTGTAATACTGCCCAACTTCCATTAAAGACATGGCTGTTTTTAACAAACCTAAATTTTTCACCTTATTGAAATTAAGCACATTAACGTTACCTTGCTTTTAAGGCACATTTTGCTTTTGGGAAGGCATTTTATGACAGGATTAAAAGAAGGGAAAGACTCAGATCACATTGATTTAAGCATAGCTGTTAATAATGTGTAACTGGCCAATGTTTCTTGCAACAAGTGAGCTGAATGTTACATATACAGGAATTTATTTATTTATGATAATGGGGTTTGAACTTGGGATCTCCAGCTTCCTCAGCTTGTTTATTTGGCTGGTGCTCTACCACTTTAGCCAGGCATCCATCCTGACTTTTTTGTGATTATTTTGGAGATAATCTCGTTACCTTTTCTGCATGAGCTAATTTAGGACCACAGTTCTCAGATTTCAGCCTTCTCAGTAGCTAGGCTTTACAGGCATGAGTTACTAGCACCCAGCCAAAATGCTTTTTCAAATTTCTTTTACTGATTATTATTTTTGACCACGTTTTGTCAACACTGCATGTAAAAATTGGCAAATAAGACAGGCTTAATGGATTACCCAAAACCAATGAGGTGTAACTGTAATTTATGGGAAAAATCTGTAATTACATACATCAAGGAAACTTACTAATTGAACAACAGGAAAAAAATCTAACATTAATAAACTTTTAGAATTGAAGTAATAATACTTGACTTCTCTTTAAACATCTTAAGTTAGTATTTGCATGAATGGCTTTATGTAGAGGAACTATTGTTGAAGTCCCTGTGCTTTGATTATTTAGTCATATCATGGGCCTGTAAGAGGTGAACACTAACTAGTATTACAATTAAGAAATTACCTCCCAAGCTGGGTGCCGGTGGCTCACGCCTGTCATCCTAGCTACTCAGGAGGCTGAGATCTGAGGATCATGGTTCAAAACCAGACTGGGCAGAAAAGTCCTTGAGAGTCTTATCTCCAATAAACTACTAGAAAACTGGAAGTGGCACTGTGGCTCAAGTGGTAGAGCATTTGATGAGCTGAAGGGCTGAGGGACAGCCCTCATGACAAAAAAAAAAGAAAAAGACAGGAAGAAAGAAAGAAAGAAAGAAAGAAAGAAAGGAAGGAAGGAAGGAAGGAAGGAAGAAAGGAAGGAAGGAAGGAGGGAAGGGAGAAAGAAAGAAAGGAAGAAAGAAAGAAAGAAATTCCCTACCATATTTGGACATTTCCCAGATTTTAAAGATGGGATAACTCAAATTAAGAGAAATTCAAAAAAAATGAAAAAGGCAGGCATCTTAATTTTCTCATGTAGTACTTAACGATTAAGAGCAATATCACATAGCAGAAGCCACATTATGTTCAAGTACTGCAGCACTAGTAAAAAGGCCCTGTTCTATCATTTACTAGCTGTGAAGCTTTAGTCTCCTTGAATTTCAATTTTGCCATTTTAAAAATAGCAAATAATTAAAAAAGCATACCAATCTTATGACTTTTGTCAAAGATGGGAACTAATTCATATTCAGAATCTGAAAAGGAAAAAATGTTCAACATATTGTAGGTATAATCATCAGAGTCAGATAATTTACATGTGAAATTAGAATAAAAATCTCCCTGGTGGCTGGAAGGATAGTTCATAGTTTTGTCTATAAATCACACTTTCTAGTCAAACTAGCTTAAGAAAAAAAATAAGGTTAAATTAAAAGATACTCAGATGTCTTCCATATAGGGCACTTCCAGGAGGACAGGATTACTGCTTTATTAATTGTTTTATCTCAGGTAGGCCTATGACACTTCTTGGTGTGTAAATAGTGTTTAGTAATGACTGCTAATTAAATAAATGAGGAACAGCAGATGTATTTCTGTTATTTTCATTATCATCTTCCTAAGGAGACTTTTAAGATATTCTTTTCTAACCATCTCCATCCTAATAAAGTTAAACACTAATGAGTAGATTTTCTTTCAGTTTGGTTTGAGCTCTGGAGGTGGGGGGGTGGGGAGGGGCCCAAGTGGAAGACTTGATTGCCCTTACTCAAGGATAAATTTTTCTACTGAAACATTAATGTCTCCATTAAGAATTAATGCATAGACTAAAATCAGGATCTGGTAGCTCAAGCCTGTAGGCCTAGTGACTAAGGAGGCTGTGATCTGAGGATCAAGATTCAAAATGACCTAGGCAGGAAATTCCATGAAACTCCTTTTTTAAAAAACTAAATACTATAGCTTTTTATAAATATGATTTTTATTGTGAAAATACTGTACAGAGGGGTTACAGTTACATGAGCAAGGTAATGAATACATACCTTATCAAGCATTGCTGCCTCCTCCTTTGTTTTTCCCCTACCATCCCGTCCCTCCCACCTCCACAACTACAGTCCCCCTCCTCCCCTGCCTAAATTGTAAAGTTTGTTTTTCATCATAGTGTCTTGTACATCTCATTGTTGCAAAGGGGCAACCTGTATCCCTATTTAAACATTTTGTTTTTTTCCTTTCCTTCTCCAAATTATACCAGCATCAAATACAGCGAAAACAGGGGTTATACCATGGGAGAGGAACATACAAAACAACAAAAAAATCACATGCTACCTTATAAAGACGTTAGAAACAATAGCAAGGAAGAAAAAAACCACTTGTGTCCCTATCTTGGGGTTCATTTCACTTAACTTCACCTTATCTAGTCTTATGTAAATAGCTTTTGACCTTTTCTACTTGTCCCAGACATATACTATTTATTGCAAATAAGGGAAACCATGGGACCTATGTTTCTTTGGGCTTGGCTTACTTCACTTAATATAATTTTTTCCAAGTTTTTCCATCCTAACAAATGAAGCAATGCCATTCTTTCTGATGGAGGCATAGAATTTCATTGTACATATATACCACATTTTCTTGATCCATTCATCTACTGAGGGGCATCTGGGTTGGTTCCATATCTTAGCTATGGTAAATAATGCTGCAATAAACATAGTTGTGCTGGTAGCTTTAATATGGTCTTGTTTGTGAACATTTGGATAAATGCCCAAAAGTGGGATTGCTGGGTCATAGGGGAGCTCTATGTGGAGTCTTTTGAGGAACCTCCATACTGCTTTCCAAAGTGGTTGAACAAGTTTACACTCACACCAACAATGCAGTAGGGTTCCCTTCTGTCCACATCCCTTCCAGCATCTGTTGTTATTAGAGTTCTTGATTCTACCCATTCTAACTGTGGTGAGGTGGAATCTCTATGTTGTTTTGATTTGCATTTCTTTTATGGCTAGAAAGGTTGAGCATTTCTTCATGTGTTTATTGGCCATTCTTATTTCCTCTTCAGAGAAGTTTCTCTTTAAGTCTTTAGCCCACTTATTTATCGGGCAATTGTTTCTTTGTGAATTTACTGTTGGGTGATTTAATTTTTTGAGTTCCAAGTATACTTCAGATATGAGACCCTTATCCATTGTATGGCTCGTGAAGATCTTTTCCCAATCTGTGGGCTTTCTATTGATCTTGCTAGTTATGTCCTTTGCCATGCAGAAGCTCTGCAGCTTCATGCAATCCCATTTGTCCAACCTTTCTTTGTTTTGTTGTGTTTCTGGATCACTATTAAGAAAATTTTGGCCTGTGCCAAGGAGACCTAGATTCAAAACTTTGGCAAAGTATTAAGGTATAAAATTAACCCTCAAAAATCAATGGCTTTTCTGTATTTCAAGAATGAGAAGAGTGTGGCTGAAATCAGGATAGCAACTCCATTCATAATAGCCCCACAGAAATAAATACCTAGGAATTAACATAATAAAAGAAGTGAAGGACCTTTACGATGAAAACTTTAAAAACCTGAAAAAGGAAATCAAAGCAGAACTTAGAAAGTGGAAAAACCTCCCGTGCTCCTGGATTGGAAGGATCAACATCGTGAAAATGGCAATACTTCCCAAGGCTATCTACAAATTCAATGCAATACCTATCAATATTCCAACTTCATTCTTCAAGGAAATAGAAGAGGCAATCAAAAATTCATATGGAACAATGAAAGACCCCAAATAGCAAAAACGATCCTTAACAGAAAGAACAGTGCTAGAGGAATATCAATACCAAATTTCAAACTCTACTCCAAAGCCATAGTAATCAAAACAGCTTGGTACTGGCACAAGAACAGACCTCAGGACCAATGGAATAGACTTGAAAACCCAGAAATGAACCCACAGACCGATAGCCATCTAATCTTCAATAAGGGAGCTAAAAAAATAGAACGGAAGAAAGACAGCTTCTTCACTAAATGGTCTGGAAAAATTGGTTAATCACTTGTAGAAAACTAAAGCTAGATCCTTATATATCACCCTGTACCAGAATCAACTCCAAATGGATCAAAGACCTCGGAGTCAAAGCAGACACCCTGAAAACATTACAATTATCCTCTAAAAAGGTGGAAATGTGGTTAGCCTTGTGCACAAAGACTGAGTAAGAGGCTCCAGGCCCTGAGTTCAAGCCTCAGGATTGGTGCACCCACGCATGCATGCACGCACTCAATGAGTACATAGAGTGAATATAACATGAATTAAAGTATGTCCTAAAAGAGATCAGACCATGTATCCTATGCCTGACCTTTCTCTCTAGTGATAACCTTTCCTTCCTATATTTCACTGAATAATTACTTTCCCATTTTTTTTTCTTTCTCAATATGAGAAGTTTGGCCCCAATCCTAGCTTTATATTACTTCATAGTCCAAGTTTTTAAGAGAAAGGGATCAGAATCTCTTGGTTTCCATTCCAAATTTCTAGGAAACAGAAGTGTAGCCCAGTTTTTGTCTGCTATTTTTCTTCAACTAAATTGACTGTGAACACAAATTAGGTTATGTTTATGTTGTTTGAAGTCCAAACAGGAGGAGAAAAAACAGCATCTCTCAAAAGAAGACTTGAGCAGATACTGGCTGAACTCAGGTTTTTGAAGATAATACATTTTATTTTATACTTCTTTTTTTGGTCGGTTGTGGGTCTTAAACTCTGGGCCTGGGCTCTGTCCCTGAGCTCTTCAGCTCAAGGCGAGTACTCTGCCACTTGAGCCACAGCACCATTTCCAGTTTTCTGGTGGCTTATTGGAGATAAGAGTCTCACAGACTTTCCTGCCTGGGCAGCTTTGAACCATGATCTTCAGATCTCAGCCTCCTGAGTAGCTAGGATTACAGGCATGAGCCATTTGGAGCATTCATTGAAATGTTTCAAGCCCAGTATTATAAAAAAGGAATTACAGTAAATCAAGCCTAATCATCTCTTAAAAGTTAAATATAGAAAGGTGAATATAGAAGTTTGAGGAGGCAGCCTGGCGCTGGTGGCTCACGCCTGTAATCCTAGCTACTCAGGAGGCTGAGATCTGAGGATGGAGTTTCAAAGACAGCCCGGGCAGGAGAGACCGTGAGACTCCTATCTCCAATAAACCACTAGAAAACTGGAAGTGGCGCTGTAGCTCAAGTGGTAGAGTGCTCGCCTTGAGCTGAAGAGCTGAAGGACAGCGCCCAGGCCCAGAGTTCAAGCCCCACGACCGACCAAAAAAAAAAAGAAGTTTGAGGAGGCTAGTTATTAGTGTCAAGAGTCATAATTCAGTAAGGAAGGTGGCAAGGAAAATGTATTTGTAGTAAAAATAGATCAAACATTGTTGTCAAACAATAATCTCTTTCTAACTCTAAGAGTTTAATTTAGTCACTGGTAAAATGGATATAATAATATCTACCTTGCAGGGTTACTTTGGGAAGATTATTCCCAACACAGGAAAATTTCCTTTTCTACATAGGACGTACAAGCCACTGTACTTCCAGGTATTATATACCTGGAATATTTTTCTTGCTTCTTTTCAAACTTTCACTCGGAGTCTTACTCTGTATTATTAAATTCTGTTGTCTCTTTTCTTAACCTGGAAATTTAGATTCCTTAACCTAGGAATACCTTGATTAATACTTTGAAGACATTATATATTTCTTTTGAAGATAAACTGACAAATCTGACATAGCTGTTACTCATTTCATATTTATTGAATGGTGTGTTTAGGTATGGGTATCAGATTCTTGGGTGAGTCTTATTGTTTCAGATGACCAGTCACTATGGTCTCCATCTTAAACTGGGGGAAACTTCTCCTGGACTTAACTGGTACCTCTAAAACTCAAAAAAATCAACCTGGAAGAGTTCAGGAAGCACTGTGTAGCTGGTCATTCAATAATGATTGAGCTAAACCTGTTGTCATGAAAGGCGACCTTCTGACCTTTGGGATTTCTCTATTCAAGTCATGTGTGTGTTGAGAAAAATGGGTCACTCTTTACTGAAGGTTTTTGTTAATAGTCTGCTTATTTCCCTGATAAAATAGCCTTCCTCATTGTCAATCTCTAGACTTACAACCAGCTCAAAGCATTAAAAATGTCATGTTTTAATGTTGCAGCAAAAAAGATTGCAAGCTCTGCTGGTGATGCATGGGGCATTTATTAATACACTGGAGGGAGCTTCATAAAAATGTAGTGGCAATTCCTAAGGAACTACAATAAAATCTTTATAACTAGACCTGTTACACAGGAGAGGAGACTTTTTTTGGGGGGAGCAGTCATGTGAAGTTGTATATTTTCTTTCTAGACAGAGCATTTCATATAACCATACAAATTTTGCTGTCCAATAGGCTCCAGTAGAGCACCTAAATAATTGCATTTGATTTCATGACTAACTGATATTCATCCTTCAAGATGCCTAAGGTGAACATGCTATTCTGAAATTTTGCTCACCAGCAATAGTCTATTCCTTTACGACAATGTCTGCTGAGACAAGTTTCAGGAGCTGTGTAGCATTACTTTGCCAGGATACGAGAAAGTGATGGCAAACCGGAGCCTTTGGAAAAGAATCATAGCCAGCTACACTGGCTCAAGCCTATAACCCTAGCTACCAGGGAGAGAAGAGATCTAAAGGTCACAATTCAAGGCCAGCCCAGGCAAAAAGTTTAAGATGCCATTTCAACTATTGGCTCAGCGTGGTGATTCATGCCTGTTATCCCAGCTTCAGGAGAAGGAGGGCAATATGATTGGGTGTGGTGATGCACACCTGTAATCCCAACTATGCTGGGATAGATGATGAATCAGTCTGCTTGGACCTAAAGACAGATTCTCTCCCTCTTTCTCTCTCTCTCTGCTAGTAGTGGCTCAAGTCAGACAGCACTTGCCTAACAACTGTGAGTCCCTGAATTTAAACACAAGTGCCACCCACAAACTCAAAATAAAATAAAATGTAAACACTTAAAAATCATAATATCATAATAGTGTTGTTTTATTCTGTCTTCTTTCTTATCTATTCCTAGTCTTTTAACAATTAGACTTATTTATTTGCATTAGATTTTTAAAAAAAGGAACAGAAGTTCTGTGCTACTTCTCATGATAAAACAGGGTTTGTTTTCTTATCTATGGAATGGCTTCCCAATATATAACATATTCATGTATTTATTTATTATAGTAAGTATATATATATATAGTTATTGTAGAGGTGATTTATAGAGGGGTTATAGTTAAATAAGTGAGGTAAAGAATACACTTCTTTTTGAACAGTGTCACTTCTTCCCTGGCTCTTTCCCAGTTTTGCTTTCCCATCCCTACCCACAAGTTGTATATGTTATTTTCAAAATAGGGTCTAGTGAGTACCACTGCTGCATTTATTTACTCATTGTCCCACTCTTTCTGTGCCCCCTAAATCTCCCCCAAACAAGACAAAAAGGCACATAAAACAAAAACAGCAACAAAGAAAAAAACCCTCTTGTTTCCATTTCTTGGTGTTCATTTTGATAATTATTACTTTGTATGATCATATGCACATAGTTATTGAGCCTTTGTGTTTCGTTTACATTTGCCTTCTAGGTTTATTTGTATTAATGATATCTTTTTTCCCTCCAGTTTTTATCCTTTCGATATCATGGTTTTGTCTTTGCTTCATATTTCCCTTTTCATATTAGACTACAATCTTCTCTAAGATAGTATATCTGGGATTTGATGTATGTGTTTAATGCTTCACCTGTACATGACATCATGAAGTTCTAATAAGTAGGCATTCCTTTGTCTTCGGCCCAGTTTCATTGCTAACTCTGGGATATGGAATAATGCCCCCCATCCCTTTTTTTTTCTGATATTTGTTTTTGGAGATGGAGTCTCTTAGTTTTTTCTGACTGGGCCATATTTGAACTGCAGTCCTTGGGAGCTCAGCTACCCGAGTAGCTAGAATTAACAGCTGTGAGACACTGCCACCTAGTTTATATTGTACTTTTTCATAAGTCTTAATGGCCAGAATTGTCCATCACTTTCCGATGTAGTCTCAAATTTCCTAATGCAATTTACTTTGGAACCTGGCCCATGTAAGTGGCCCTGATCTTAAAGTACCTTTGAGTGTCTTTCCTAATTGTATTCCTTAATATGATTGCTTGAGGTTCTATCAGTCAGCTTTCTTGGATTGAGAGAGGGTTACTTGGCTTAACAATTATTCTGCTCATAGAGTCTTACTGTTGTGACAAAAATGAGCACTTGCTTTTAGAAAATCTTTCTAAGATAACTGGGAATTTTCCACATACTTAATGGATTATAATTTAGACAGATGCTTCCTTTTCTTGGCCCTCCAATTATCATTTACAGTAATTTTGATAGGAATCAGAGGTGAACTTAATTGCACTTGAGTAAAAAGTCTATATATTAATATTTTGTCTAGATGTTGTAATTGTTGTTGAGTTCTAAGTTACTTTATTTTATAGTTTCTAAATTAATCTGTATTACTTTGAGTGACATGTTACCAAGAGATATTCTTGATTTGTAGCTGTTAATTTTTTATTCAAAGTTTATAATAGTACAGCAACAGACTAGGAGGCAAATTTTGTTTTGTTGAATTCCATGTATTTTACAAAATGTTTTGAAATGCTTTTGTTAATCATAAAGTTAAGTGATTAAGTAAAGCTATTCTTGAGTTGTTTAAATGCTATTAAAGTTACTTATTTTTAAAATAAGCCACTGAAAAGAAACAAATCATGTTTTTGGACTTTGAATCATGCTCAGAAAATGTATTTGTTTAAAAAGAAGGAAATAAAAAGATTTTGACAACAACACTTCAAGATTCAGTTCAAGATTCAGTTTTTTTTCTCTCTAAGCTGTAACAAAGAGACCACTGAAAAATGTCAAAGCAAGAATACTAGTGTTAAAGAAAATGTAATTGTTTATCAGCAAAACCCTAAATCTAGTTAACTTGGAGAAGGTTTATTTGTTGACACAGAAACCTTTTTGGCTCTCCTGAATGCTCCCAGTTCCTAGTTACATAAAGGAAAAGCTAAATAAATATTGGATGGATAAATAGGTAGCCTCATTATATAAAAAACAGTGCTTACACTCAAATATTAAAATGCAATAAATAAGAAGTAAAACAAAGAAGAGGTGTTACTCGATATATTTAAGTGCTTCCTATTCTTATCAAACCAGTCCATTCTTAGACAGTTATTGTGACAGATACATCACACCTATTTCACAATTATAAACTTAATTTAGAGTATGAACCAATTTTTCTATGATACTTTTGCTTCTGTTGTCATTTTTACTGCTATGGATCATGGTAAATATTTTAAAATAACAACATGTGATTATAAGCCCTGTGTTTAAAAGGTAACCTAGATACCTGGTAGATGTCATTCCTTCCCCCTTTTTTTTTTTGCCAGTCTTGGGGCTTGAATTCAGGGCCTGGGCACTGTCCCTGAGCTTTCTTTTGCTCAAGGCTACCACTTCACAACTTGAGCCACAGTGCCACTTTTGGCTTTTTCTGTTTATATAGTATTGAGGAATCGAACCCAGGGCTTCATGCATGCTAGGCAAACACTCTATCACTAGCCACTTTCCCAGCCCTGGCATTCCTCCTTAAAATGAGAATGATTACCTTAAGTTGTCAGTTGCTAGTTGTTAATGCAGCATAAACCACCAGACTACCCTGTATCTGAAGGATAGTTAGAGTTGCTTGATTTGTTTGTTCTCCCATCCTTTGTTGAGTCCCATGTGATAATCTTAATAGTGCAAATAAATTGTGACTGAATCCAATACACATTCAAGAATAAAATGTAAATAGAGCAGGTAGAGCCAATCTAAAACAAATAATATGATAGTGGATATTACGCCGCATTCACTATTAACCTTCCTCCCCAAGCATTATGAGCTCCCAAGCATTCTGTCTCCCTAAATTTATATGTTGAAACCTTACTTCCTACTATGATCATATCAGAATAAAAGATGGGGTCTTTTGAAGATAATAAAGATAGACAAGGTCATTAGGGAGGAGCCCTTATGAAAGGGATTAGAGTCTTTAAAAGAAAGCTGACTTCCTCTGCTCATCCTGTCACATCACCTACTATTACTAAATCATGGAATGCATTACTTCCCTAAACTCATAACTTAACATAGGTCTAAGAGCCATTGAACTTCCTTCTATTTGTCTTTGTTTCTTTCTTCTTTAAAGGATTAGAGATAGATAAAAAGTGATCTAAGATTTATAATGAAATGATTTATTCTTTTATATTGGTCAAGATGTTCTCTAAGGGTGTCACTGGCCACTGGATATCTAAAAGCTTTATGAAAAGGTGAGTTCTTGAGTCTCCAGGGGGTATTTCTCTGAACCTTTGGAGCCAATGTGTCTCACTAAGACAGACTGCCAAGATGTGGTTTCTCTTCTCCTAATGTGGTATCGTTGGTGAAATGGATGAGTGTAATATTCAGGACTGTCCAGACATCCATAGAATAAATGCAGATTATTGTCAGTTTTCAGTTACAGCGAAATGATTTATTTTTTGTAAGGGGGATAGGAAAACATATTGACCAATTTGACATCTGCATTCCATGCATACCTCACCCTATACTGCCAATTAAATTATAATATTATATTGTGACACCATATAGATGGCCCCTGACTTATAATGGTCAAACTTACACTTCAGCCTCATGGTATATATTTGATTTAACTGTTAGCGCATTGTTGAAAGGGTTACACCATTACACCATAGGGATCCATCCTATGTGTACTATTCTTTAGTCAGTTTGATAATGTACATATGCAAATGTCCCTGTGCTTTCATATATGTTTATATTTAGATCTAACTTTACATATGAGCAAAAACGTGTCCGTTTTGCCTCTTTGGGCATGACTTACTTCACTTAATGAAATTTTTTCATTGTAGGGAAACTGGGCTCTTTCTATAATTTGGTTATAGTGAATATTGCATCAGTAAACTAGTGTGCAAATGTCTTTATTGTACTCTGACTTGTAATCTTTTGAATAAATGCCTAAGTGATACTGTTCAATCAGATGGCAGTTTTATTTTTAGTTTTTTAGTTTGTTTGTTTGGTTTGAGGTTGTGTGTGTGTGTATATGTGTGTGTGTGTTGAGTACCAGGGATCAAGTCCAGCATCTGAGTACTGTCTACCACTTCAGCCACTGCCCTACTTCTAGGTTAATTGGAGATAAGAGTTTCACAATCTTCCCTGCCTACATTGCCTTTGAACTGTGATTCTCACATCTCAGTCTCCTAAGTAGGTAGGATTGCAGACATGAGGTACCAGTACCCAGTTTACATTTAGTTTTTTTTTATTGTGAAAATACCATACAGAGGGGTTACAATTACATGGGCAAGGTAATGAGTACATTTCTTATCAAACATTGTTGCCTTCTCCTTTGTTTCCCCTTCCCATCCTTTCCCATCTCCTCCCCCCCAGCCAAAGTTGTAAAGTTTGTTTTTCGACATAACAACTTGTACATCTCCTTGTTGCAATGGGTCCACCTGTATCCCTATTCAAACCATTTATTTTTTCCCTTCCCTTCCACAAATTATAGCAACATCAAATACAGTGAAAGCAGGGTTATACCATGGGGGAGAGACATACAAAGCAACAAAAAATCATCTTACATCTTATAAATATGTTAGAAACATATATTTAGTTTTTTGACGTATCTCCATACTGCCTTCCATAGTAGAGTACAATTTACATGTCTTTCAACAGCATATTAGGATTCCTTTTCTCCTGTATCCTCTCCAGCATTTGTTGTTGTATATATGCTTGATGATGATCATTCTAACTGGGGTGAGATGAAACCTCAAAGTTAGAACATATTTAAATGAAGATGTTAAAGATAATAGAGTATATAAAGAAAGAGTATATTAAGAAGGATAGATAAAGAAAAAATAAAGGAATATATAATAATGGGGTATATAAAGAAAGTAAGGAAAAAACATACAACTTCTAGCAGATTCTATAAATTCATAGGTTTCTGGAACAAGAAGTTCATGAAAAGGATTTTTAAAATAAAATAAAATTAATACTAATAAGAAGGTAATAACATATTGATCAAAAGTAACTGGAGTATGCAGAAATTCAGTAAGTGGACAAGATTTCATTTAAAAAATAATGCAGTGTTATAGACCTTAAGTAAAGGGGTTGGGTAGAAAATGAATTCTTATAAAGAACACTAGTTAAAGGGGTTGGACTAAGCTCAGATAAATGTATTCCTGAACTACAAAGGGGAACATGAAAAATCCATGATCAACATTCTGGGGCTCTGTTCTTTGTCTGAAAAGGAGTTTCATCTGTAGTGTAGTGCAGTCTTGGGTTATTATTTATAGCCTATAGCAACTTTTATCATTTTATGAAAAAATTAGATTAAAAAAATTAAGTTACCGTGGCTGGGAAGGTGGCTCAGTGGTAGAGTGCTTGCCATGCATGCATGAGGCCCTGGGTTTGATTCCTTAGCACCACATAAGCAGAAAAAGCCAGAAGTGGCACTGTGCCTCAAGTGGTAAGGCATTAGTCTTAAGCTGAAGAGTTGAGGGACAGCGCCCAGACCCAGAGTTCAAGCCCCATGACCACCACTACCATCACCA
>NW_012267356.1:1888766-1909894 GCF_000151885.1 Dipodomys ordii
TTCCTTCCTTCCTTCCTTCCTTCCTTCCTTCCTTCCTTCCTTCCTTCCTTCCTTCCTTCCTTTCTTCCTGCAATTCTAACACTTGGTAGGCTAAGGCAGGAAGATAGGGAATTTGAAGCTAGCCTGGCTAGATTGACGAGCTTTCTTACTGTCAGAGTCCAGGGATAGCACAAGGCATCATTACTTTGGTAAGAGTGAGGGAATGAAATGCAGATATATGTGTTCTCTTTCCCTCTTCTTACAAAGCTACCAGGACTTTACCTTAATGACTTCATGTAATCCTAATCATCTAAGGTCCAACCTCTAGTCATCAGTCGGATTACATTTCCACTCACATATCTCAGAATGGAGATTACTTTTCAGCAGGTGAAGCTTTGAGGGACACACAGTCTACACTGCTATATGGAGTATGGTTTCCTTGGAAAATAGCATGTAAATTAAGAGAACGTATTATGGTCTTTTATGCTTACCTGTCTTATACAGTGGGCTAATAACTTTTGCTTCACTTTTGCAAAGATATGCTCCTAAAGAAAAACAAAACTATAAAATTCATAATTGTGGTCTACAACAGCATTGTAGAAGAAATGATCAAAGATGTCTCTCAATGCTCTTAAATATAGTCTTATATAGGTTTGTTCTGTACATCAAGTGTACCCATATTTACTAAGTTGGTCCAAAATACTCATCCTCATATTAGTAATGCTCTTAAAGTCTTCAATACAATTTATTTCTTAGATGCATTATAAATTTCCATTTGTTCCTTTGCCTGAAGCTGTTGATGTTTTTAAAGCATATCGTTTTAAGAATGTCAGTTTTATTTCTATTCCTCCCTGTGCAGTACATACCGTATAGCCTCAGGAAATTGTGCCCAACTGTAAAAAGATGTAGGCTATTACGTTTTTGTAATTCTCAGTGAGACTCTTCCATTTTACAAGAATGCCTACTGAGAAATGTCTTTGCGTACAACACATGGACTCTTAAAAAGCATAAGAAATGTAGATGTAAAAGTGCAGAAATAACATTTTAGATATTGTTACAGTTATATAATTGTAAGAGCTGAACAATATTTTAAGGATTTAAAAAAACACTTATTCTCAACAAAGAGCAAACATTTAATTGCTTGCTTACCATAATAAAAAGACATTTACTAAATGCTCACTGTGTCAAGAACTGGTTTCACAAACATAACCTAATGATCCAACAATGTGCTTCTATTCACTAGTTTATGTGCCAATCATGTGCTGGATGCGTTAAGATATCAAGTTAATGTGAAGTTGTTAGCTCTGTAGCCAGCACCTGATCTTCATATGATCTTCTGTAAGGTTCCATTGTTCGATCAGAAATGATTAGAAGCAGAAATTAGAATGCATGATAAGTTGCTGGTTTGGACCCATGGAGGAAAGAAATATGTGTACACGCATGCTTGTAGGAATGAATGGGGAATACAGTCAAATCACTTGTGTGTTCCCTATCTCCAGAATCATGAATTGGACACAGGTCTTATGGACATGAATATTATAGGCCATAGGAGAAACCTCTGCATTGACAAAGGACTTGATGACACCCAAGGATGGAAAAGGAAGTGTCCACAATCAAATGGCCAAGAAAACTGAACACACAAAGGAAATTAATGACTATAGCCCATGGTGAAGGTTGCTACCAAGAATCAGAAGAAATATCTCTTGAGGAGGTTAGGATGCAACAATGTAAAATTCCAATTGTTTATTAGAAAATTGATAAAGGATGGGATGCAAAATGATGCCACCCATTGACCACATGGGTTAAAAAATTGTGGCCAAAATATTCAGAGCATTTCCTTTCTTTCTTAATACTTGAAAGTTTTAATTCCTCAAATGAGCACCAACACAGATTAGAAATATGATGGAAGCAATGCACTTTTGTCTACTACTGAATCACTATATACAAATATATGAAAGGGTGAAGACAAATGATCTGAAAACAATGGCATTTCCTTTTTCTCCTTATCTGCAGCCTCTCCAAGTAAAGCCATCACAGGACGCTTTGTAAACATTTATGGATCTGAGTGAATTACTTGAAAATCTACAGGTTTGCTGTAAAGTTATTACAGGAACACAGGGTGTTCACAGGAATAACAACTCCTCTGGGGGGGGAGATGAACATGACCAAAGGAAACTTAGTATGATTTATTGGAGGAGATATCTTGAAATATAAGAACATGTCCAGCTGATGCAAGCAGAGAAATTAGAACAATATGTGTTTGTTTGTGGACTTACTTTCCAATTCAGCTTTCCTATAAGTTATAGCCAATAAAAAACTGAGCATGGTAAATGGCAGGTCTTCTGTGTGGTGTGAAAGATTTTGACTTGTACTTTATTAGGACAGAGTCATCATAGACTAGGAATAGCTTACTGTGGGGACTATTAGCTTGAAGTCCAAGAACTGGTACAGAACTTAAATATAGGATTTATGATATATAATGCTCTCAAAGCTGTTCTGTATTACACTAGTATGTATATTTTTGCCGGGCAAATATCCATTATTCTCATCAAATAGAGTTCTAAAATTTCAATGAAGATCTATACCCATTGGGTTAAAGTAAATATGAAAGTTTAAGGAGCTCAATTAGATGGCTGTCACTATAATAGGAGAAATAATCGAAGAGATGAAAATAGAGAGCACATTTATGGGGAGAGAGATTTGGGGAGGAAGTAGGTAACAGATATTGGCTGTGATATGCGAACGAGATTCCATTGAAACCTGTCTGCTAGTAGAGTAGACAGCATATTCTGGGATATATTCTGCTGAAATCAAAGTAATAGCTGGGTAAATCAAATGCATTTTGGATCATGAGAAAGCATACATTCATTTTTGTAATTGAAAACAGTGTTGAGTCTGCAAATGTAAATGATATAAATAGGCTGATATATCTATATTAATCTTGATATGAATTATTAGCCCAATATATTATATTCTTTGACTTGTCCCTTAACTGTTACTGATCATATCTCAGGCTGGCCTTCTTTTCTTTCTTTCCTTTTTCTGCTTTTTCTTTTAGTATCAAGTTGAGATCTGTTTCTTTTTACTGGTGTTTCTTTTCCTCCATGAAGTTGAAGCCTGGAGAAAGTGCATTTTATTGTCTAGACCTTCTTGGGATTTATTTCATAGCATCTTACTTTGACAATGGCTTTAGATTCTCTCCCGCTTTTCCATTTGACATCTGAGATTTAGCATGACCTTTTCTAAGTACTTGTTCTTGAGAGAAATGATCGAAGCTGTAATTTCCCCAGGGAGCTCATCTGCAGAAACTTGTTGGTCACAGATTTGGGCATCTATGAATAAGTTTTGGGAGCAAATATAATATCAATTTATTATTTATTATTTTGTCTATTATTTCACTCTTACAGCATCAAACTCCCACTGCGGATACATTTCAATAAAGAGCATGAAGGGAGAAAGAGAATGCCTGTTTCCTTAGAAAAGAGAAAACAAGATTTCAAGAGAAAATACATACAAAAAATACATACTCAAAATTTTTCCACTAATGATTTTGTAAGGTATTTTTAAATCATAAGAAAAATGTAAACCTAATTTTCTCTACCTTAGATGTTAAACATTCCACTTCTTCTATAGATTGGCTCTTCAAAACAAATTTTGTTTTGTTTTGTTTTGGTCATGAGGATTGAACTCAGGACCTGGCCACTGGCCCTGAGCTTTTTTGCTAGACGCTAGTGCTCCACCACTTGGAGCTATAGCTTCCCTTACAGTTGTAGGTGGTTACTTATGGACTTTCCTGCTCTGGCTGTCTTCCAAACATGATCCTCAGCTCTTAGCCTCCTGAGGACAGCACTAGGGTTACCTGTGTGAGCACCGGAGCCCAACTCTTTTCATTCCAGTCTTGGCAGAGCATTGGGGCAATGGATAGAATTCTGCTTCCTCCATGGGGATTATTCCCATCGCTCAGATCATTCAGGAAGCAGATGTTAGATCACCAATCACAGAGTGGATTGGTAATCTTCCTTAATGATAAAAACATGTTAGAAGATCCAGTATCCTTAAGTCCTTTGAAAAAGTCACTGTATTTTTCTAGATGATGTAAATGGGATATATGTTATCATTTGGGGTCTCCAAGATAGTCATTAATAAAGTAACTTGTTTTCTTATCTTGTTCATGCTGAGTGGCAGAATTGTTAAGTAAATGTGGAATAACTGAATAGTCACCTAATATAAAGAATCATCAGCAAAAAAAATAGTTATCTTGTGATACTGTTTGATAGTCAAAATTATTTTTTCTCTAACCTTTGGATGGTGATGGGACTTAGATGGAATTATCAGTTTCCCAGAAATCTATAAGATAGGTCCATATGTCCTCCAAATGGGCTTTAAAGTGGTTTGCAAGCTAAAGGTCACAAGGAGAACATGTATTATGTTCAACAATAGTGCTTAATTTATCATTTTTCAATCACATTATGCACACGACAGAACCCAAAGCTATGTATAAACAGGAGCAAACTGAATTGAGTGAAAACATAAGCTACAATGAACACAAGAACTTCATGTTTCTCGTTTGCTATGTATTTAAGTAGACTTTTCTTTCCTTTCAGTTGCTGTCATTATCAAGCAATGAACAAATGGGAGCCTCTTTTTATGACTTGACTGGTTACAGAGTAATTGGAAGAAGCAGAGGGAGCTCAGAAATTGAATTTTAAAACTAGAGTTTTAAAATTGGTTTAGGAAGCAGGGAGAAGGCTGAAGGTTGAGTGGCAGTGGACAAGTTTAATTGAGGTACATGCATATGTGGACATGTCAAAATGAATCCCTTGTATGACTAATTGATGCTAAAATTAAAACAAACAGAGATTTAATGTGATCTCAATTATCTTAGTTAGGCTCTAGATATGACAGATTTAACAGATATTCTTAGTAACAAAAGTTTATCTTTGTGATACCAAGTCTCAATAATCTTTTAGGAGAGTATAGTTGCCTTGTATCAGTGAGTTAGGTTAAGTTTTGACTGGCTGGAATATTGATGGTACTTGTGCTGAGTCCACTGGTCTAACTGAGTAATACTGCCATCTTAACAGCACTGTATCTTTTAATTTACAAATAAAAGAAACTTATTACTTAGGTAGGATTCCTTTAAATTTTTTCAATGTTTTATATTTTTCCATGCACAAATATTTTAACTTCAACTTTGAAAGTATTTTTGACACTGTAGTGGATTGCGTTGCTTTTTAATTGTTTTATTTCTTCTTTCATGTCAGTGATGGGGCTTGAACTTGGAGCCTGGACACTGTCCCTGAGCTCTTTTGCTTAAGGCCAGCACTTTACCACTTCTATCACAGTGCCACTTTGGGTTTTCTGCTGGTTAACTGGAAATAAGAGTTTCAAGGACTTTCCTACCTGGGCTGACTTTAAACTGTGATCTCAGATCTCAGCCTCTTGAGTAGCTAGGACTACAGGTGTGAGCCACCAGCTCCTGGATTCTTTATTTTATTACTGCTAGTGTATATCCATGCAACTGAGTTTTAAAACATTCCCTGCATATTCTACAATACAACAGAACCTATATATTAACTCTCTTAATCTTTTATATGAGTGTTCCTTAGGGATTTTAATATACACGATATTGCCATGAGAACAGAAATAGTACTATGTCTCCATTTCCAATTTAGATGTTTTCAAATTAATTGTTCTTTCCTAGAACTTTGAGTAAGGTGTTGAATAGAGGTGATAAAAGCATATATTCTTGTTCTGTCCCTAATCTTCAGGGAATATAGTGTACTCTTTGATGCCATTAAGTGTGATGTGGCTGTACATTGTTCATAGACATCCTCTACAAAGTTGAAAAATACTTTTATATTTCTAGTACTGAAGTTATTTTCGTAAGGCCTACCCTGGGAAGGCAGGGAAGACTCCTCCCACCTCTTGGCTAAGTCTCCACCCAGTATCTGTGTCATCTAGGTAAATGGCACTCCTGGAGGCAGTCTTATCCACCACTGAGGTCACAGACTGGTCACAGACCCTCAGTCTGACCTTCCTATTGGACTGAGGGGGGGTCTCAGGCCCTGTGGTCACATCCACCCAAGGTCTCATCCACATCCGGTGTGGCCATACCTTCTCCCTGTCCCCTGCCCTACTTAAACCCAGGCAGGACCTCAGTTCAGCCTCTTTCCCTCATTCCTCTCCACCATGCACGGTGGGGGTATGCAGCTCTGAAGAAACTTCTCTTTCTGCCTGAATACCTCGTGGTGTTCTTCTCTTTATCAGCTAACTATTTAACTTACCTAATAATTTTCACCATGAAAATGTGGCTCATCTTGTCAAAATGATTTTTTCTAAGCCTGCTATTGTGATAATGAGGAGTTTTCCTTTGATGTATATGACTTTTACTTTGAATGGCTTTTGTATTTTGACCCATCTTTCATTCTTTTTGAAAGTTGCTGTGAAAAAATTTTCTAGTACAATGTTCAATATTTTCATTCTAGTATTTTCTTCCATATTAATTTTTTATATTTTTATTGTAAAAATACTGTACAGAAGGGTTACAATTATAGGAGCGAGGTAATGAGTACATTTCATAGCAAGTATTGTTACCTCCTCCTTTGTTTTCCCCTATCATCACTCCCTCCCCCCCCAGTTAAATTGTAAAATTCATTTTCAACATAGTGTAGTATACATCTCATCGTCACAATGGGTCAACCTGCATCCCCATTTAAGCATTCCGTATGCTCCTTCCCCTCCCCAAATTACAAAGATGTATATATATAAGATGCAGAACACCGGAATCAAATACAGTGAAAGTGGGGGGTTATACTGTGGGGAAAGAACATACAAAAGAAACAAAAGAATCACATAGTGCATTATAAGTACATTAAAAACAATAGCAAGAAAGAAAAAAACCACTTGTGTCCCTCCCTGTCTTGGGGTACATTTTGCTTAACATTGTCTTATGTGGTCATATGTACATAACCTTTGACCTTCTCTGCTTGTCCTAGATTAAATGAATTAAGCCAGGCCCAAAGAAACATAGGTCCCATGGTTTCCCTTGTTTTCTTCCATATTATGTTCATAAGCATTACTATTCTCTATTGTTTCATTTTCTCTTGTTCTTGACTGGTTTTTAATATCAGGGTGGTACAGATTTCATTAAATATGATTTAAAAAGTGCTCCCAATTTCCTTCCTTCCTTCTTTCCTTCCTTCCTTCCTTCCTTCTTTCTTTCTTTCATGCTTTTTAGCCTTACTTCCTTCTTCCTTCCATCCCTTTTTTCCTTGCTTTGAAAAGTTCATGAGAGATTGGTGTTAACTTTTCTTTAAACTTTTGAGACACACTCTCTAGTAAAGCATTTTATTAGTCCTGAGTTTTCTTTGTGGGGAGGTTTTTTTTTTTTCCCAGGGCTGAGGACCGAACCCAGGGCCCAACCCAGGGCCTTGCGCGCGCCTGGCGGGCGCCCTTCCGCTGGGCTAAACCCCAACCCCCTTTGTGGGGAGTTTTATTGAGTTATGAATTAATCTCTTTACTTGTTATTCAATTGGTATTCAGAGATTCTGATGTCTTTCTATGAATTTGATTATTTTTCTCCAGGGTATCTAGCTTGTGGGTATACAATTGATTATTTATTATTTTTTTATGTTTGTTACACTGACAGTAATAACCCTTTGTGAATTTCTACTTTACTAGTTCGAATCTTCTCTTTATTTAATTTTCTTGGTCATTCTTACTTGAGGACGAACTTTTCAAAGGACTGGCTTCTGAATATTCTCAAGTTCTATTGTTTTCTATTCTCTATTTTATATTATTTCTGCTCTATTTATGCCCATAAATTTCTGTCAAAGTTGTGCTTTAGCTTCATTCTAATACTTTTGGTATATTCTAATATTCTGAGGTTTTTCCTAACTTCTTTTGTGATTTCTCCTTTGCACTGTTGACCTCTTAGGAGTACACTGTTTAATTACCGCTACCTGTAGTTTTTCTGTATTTCCTTCTTTTATTGTCTTCTAATTCCATTCTCCTGAGGTTTAGAGAATATACTTTGATCTCACCTTTTTAATTAAGAATTACTTTATGGTGTAATAAATGAGTTATCCTGGAGAACAAATCTCTGTGAATCTGGAATGTTCTATTGAGGTGAAAGAGTAACTTTCTCTTGTTAGTGTTTTAAAGTTGTTTGCTAGGCACAATCAGTTTATAACATTGTTCATGACTTTTTCCCTTGACAACTTGTATTTGTAGAAGTTAAAAAGTTAGTGTGTTGTAGTCTTCTATGATTGTAAACTTGTCTACTTAATTAGTTTGTCAATTTTTCCTTCATTATTTTGAGCCTGTGTAATTATTTTATATATATCATTTATTTATTTATTAAATTTTATTTTATTTTGTTGTAGAGATGATGTACAGAGGGGGTTCAACTACATAAGTAAGGCAATGAGTACATTTCTTGCTGAACATTTTTACCCTCTCACTCATTTTTCTCCCACTTTCCCTCTTCTCTGACTCCCTTACTTGAGGTTATAAAGTTCATTTCCAACATAGTGTCTTGTGACTTTTTCTGTTGCATTAGTTCACTATTGGTCCTTTGACTCACCATTTTGTTATTCCCCTTCCCTTCCCCAAATAAGATAAACATATATACAAGACACAGTGTACCAAAATCATCATTTTGGTAGCTTAGTCATTTTGTCATTATAAACTAGCCTTCCAGTTTTGTTATTGAATTTATTCTATCTGATGTCATTATAACTACCTAACTCTCCTTTGATTATTGCATGGTATATCTTTTCTTTGAGAACATATAAGTCTTTGAAAAGCATGACTCTTATAGATAGCATATATATATATATACATATATAATTAGATCATGACATTACATTTTATCTATTTTGACAATTGTTGCTATCCATTGGAATTTTTGCTTTTACTTTTTTATAGCTTTAATGTGGTATAACAGAAAAAGATTGTATATATGTAAAGTAAAAAGTTTTGATTTCTTTATACCTACAATGATTACTACAATCAAGTGAATTTACATGTCTACTCCATACTTACATAGTTGTCTTTTATAGTGATAATAGTTAAGATTGTTCGTCTCTCAGCAAATTTCAGGAAATCTCAGCAAAAATTCAGGAAAACAGGTTATTAGTAACTATAAAATACAGACTTGTCTCTACACTGTACTTTATATCTCTGAGGAATTATCCATCTTGTGTAGCCTAAACTCTGTGCCCTTTTACCAAAATTTCATGGTATTGGCAACCACCATTCCAGTCTGTTCCTTTGAATTTGACTTTTGTAGAGTCTATATGTCAAGTCATAATGCATGCAGTGTTTACTTTGCTACACTTGACTCATATCACTTATCTATCTTACAGCTTAATAGTTTAATCTATGTTGTAATGATAGAATTTCATCTTTCTAAAAGGCTGAATAATATTTGACTGCATGCACATACATGTGTATAATATTTTAATCATACATATATCTATTGATAAACATGCATATTGATTTCAGATAGAGTATGTACATTACTGATCTGCTCTCTCTGAGTCTAGAACAATGTTTCTCAACTTCTTAAAATTAAATATTAAAGAGTCTTTCAAGGTATCTTTTCTTAATCATCCTCAATCTATAATTTTAGTGTATGTGCACGAGTGCTTGAACTCGGGGCCTGGGTGTTGGTTCTGATTTTCTGTTTTCACTTCCAGCTTTTTTTGAAGCTTAACTGGAGATAAGAGTCTCATGGACTTTCCTTTCCTGGCTGGCTTTGAACTTCTGTCCTCAGATCTCAGCTTCCTGAGTAGCTAGGATTACAGGTCTGAGCCACTTGTGCTCAGCCTTCCATCTGTGAAATTTAATACCACAGATATTTAATAGGACTTTGAAACAATACAAATCATGTCATACATATAGTAGCCCGTTGGAACATTAAGAATCATGTCATACAAATCATGAATGCCCCTCTCTCCATACACATGTAGAGAAAAGTTTTGACTCTTCTGGGTCAATAATGTCTCTATAGAATAATATCTAGCATGTTCTTGTTAGTGTGTGTCTGTGTATGTGTGTGCATACACATACATTTCAAATGCTGTTTTATTGATTGTTAAAGCATTTCCTTGAAGGGAAACACTCTCATTTCAAAAGATTTGTTTACCAAAGAATGATTCAAAAGTAACTATGCATGAATTATGAGAGACTGGTGACAAAGATATATCATGATGGAGCTATGTACTCAAAGAACTTAGAATTCTCTGAGAGAGAGACTAAAAAAGACATTGAATTATAAAGCAGGATGAGCTGAGTGTACACTATGACAAAACCATTGCAGATCTAGAGGGGTAAGAATGATTGTGTCAGATGGCTAAGAGAGGGAAAGGAAGATGAGCAGGATTTTACTGGGTTTGGAATGGGCCATTTTTATTGGACAAGAAAAAGTATGAAAGTTTCTTAGATTCTGGTTGAGAAACTGTGTCAGTTTGGAAACTGTATCAGTATGAGAAGAAGAATGTAGGACTTTGAGTATGAGGACAGAAGTGTTCCTTGGAATGGTATTCTGCTGGCACTAGTTGATCGCTGAAAGCCAAACCACATAAAGATGCTGATAACAACAGCAAAAGAAATAGTCACTTCACTTTCTGCAGTCTATTTTAGAGTGAAAAATCTGTTGTTGCTATTTAGCATTTCCTATTGAGGCTTCCTCATTGTTATCCAGATTATTTTACCTAACACATACACCCACCTAGGCCACTTCTCTGCCTAAAGAGACACAATGAATTCACAGCCATGTCAGAAAGTCTGAGTTCCCTGAATGAAAGGGATCATTTCCCTTAATAAGGATCTTTTATAACACAGAACCATAGCACAAAATATTATCATATATCATACCTCCAAATCCAACTCCAGAAATTAATAATTTCTTGTAGTTTGTACAACATAGCTCGATAATTCTCAGCCTATTTTCCAAGTATGATACCACTACTAAATTCTATTTAATATGGAAAAAAACCCTATTCTCTTCTTGTCAGATGTAATTTTAAATACTGAGGCTTGGAGTAAAGACTAACTTCTACCTTTTGGTTCAGGGTGTCTTTAAAAACATTTAAATGATCCTTCAAATGTCATAATCACATCATATGGATTTTGAAAATATGGGAAGCATTTACATTAATTGCACAAGGGTGTTTCATTGCATTAGTTCCATAAACTGTATGTACCTCGACTTTGAAGTACTTACATTCTTTCATACCTTCTTTAACCCCTTCTATTCTTACTTCTCTGTACCATTCCACTGTGTGAATTTGCCACAGTTTATTTCTACACACCACTGCTAATGGACTTTCGGATAGTTTCCAGCTTTCCCTATACTTCAGGTTTATTCTGTCCATGTCCTTGTAAGAAAATTTCCATTTTTGCTTGCTGCATATTTTGAAGTATGATTTTAGAATAATAAATATGATCCTACAAATAATGAAAATATCCTCTTTCTCTCCCTCTCTCCACCTCTCTTCCTCTCTTTCTGTCTCCCTCTCTTCCTCTCTCCCTCACTCCCCCCCCCCTCTCTGTGTTAGCCCTGGGACTTAGACTTAAAACCAGGGCACTATGCCTAAGGCTTAAGGCTACTCTCTATCATTTGAACTATAGCTCTACTTTCAGACCTTTTGTGGTTATTTGGAGATGAGTGTCTCATGAACTTTCTGGCCAAGCTGGCTTTAAACCAAGATCCTCACTTCTCAGACTCTTGAGCAGCTGGGATTACAGGCATGAGTCACTAGTGCCTGGCCATAGTGAATATCTTGAATGCAGAACACAAATACTTCTGGCTTTATTCATATGGTATATTAGATTTAGTTTGGAATATTTGCTCCATTGATATGTAATTTATGATACAATTGACATTAATGCCTAATGATTGAGCTTTTAATATACATTGGTCTTCAGGATCTACTTTAAAAACTCTTGTTTTGAGACTATTCAAGTAATTTTATTTTACTCATTCCAATTTCTATGCTTCTTTATATTTACATACTTTCACTTTTTTTGTCTTGCTTCCTCTATTTATGTGGCAAATATATTATTATGGTCTAGATGGAATCTGTAACATTCCTACTTACTGAACAATACAAAACAAAAACAAAAAAAACACATCTTGCCAACAGTTTGTGTCCATCTAACCTCACTAGCCTTTTATGTAATAGTTAAACATGTTTTCTACTTTTATAAGCTTTTTACAAGCCTTTTAAAGCACTGTTATTTCTCATTGATTTATGATGTAAACATTGTCATATTTTTATCTTTCAGGTACATTTTATTCTTCCTTGTAGTTTCATGCTTCCATCTGGGATCATTTTCATTCAGCTTGAAGAATTTCCCAAAGTATCTCCAAACTTCTGCACTGAACATGCTCTTATTTCATCTGGATAGAAACATTTTTATTTTTCTCTCAGTTTTTGGAAAGTATCTTGCAAGCCTATTAAATTATAAGATGATTGTTATTGTTTAGTTGTATGTTTTCTTCTTTTTCTTGTTTAAATCTCTTTTAAAGATATTGTTCTGCTGTGCCATGGGTATCACAGTTTTTGTAAATAGACATGAAATTTATTCCTGCTTCTCTTAAAAGAATGTTCATTTTTCCCTGTGAATTTAAGTAAGAGTTTTTCTTTTGTATACTTATTAATGGGATTGCTGTTTTAGAAGTACATATTGATACAGAGTAAATTCTAGATTGTAAAATTAATATTTTATGAATTCTTACTTTATATTTATTATGTTTTTTCTATTAATTTTTTCTCCAGTTCTTTTACATGTCATAGTTATTATTGATTGTATTTTTCTAGCATTTGATATTCTGTAAGACTGATTCTATTTTCTCTTTTTAAAAGATCTTTTTTTCTTCCCCTTCATTCATTATTGTTTTTCCTCTATGCAACTCTGATGGTTCAAGGAATAAGAGAGAAAAATCAGTGTCATTTATCCCTGAGATAGTTCACGACATCCTCTATCTGGAAGATATTCAGTGTCCAGTCGAGTGTTCAAAACTTCTTTCTCTTGTCCACTCAACTTAGTTACTTCACTCTGTGACTCTCTGCCTTTTATCTTCTTCATAATTAAAAAAAAACACTGGCCAGTTATTTTGTAAAATTTGTCACATGACATTTGCTAGTATGCAATACCTTTAAAGCTTATGTCTCATGCTTCAGTGTGTGTGACAATATTGGTCTCAGGGATTACAGTGGATAATATGGGATCAACTGCCACAGAAATAAAAGGGGAAAAATAAGAACAAACATTATGATCTGGAAAGCAGCAACTTAAAAATTATTTATTGGTTCACTGGAACTAGTTTGATACTTTAACGAGTAACATATAAGTTGTTTTGTGACCATTTTAGTTAAAATAATGTATGTCCAGTTTTTTATAAATTGGTTAAATACTTAATTCTAATTTAAGATTAATGTATTATTTGGGTAATTCATATTTAGATTGTAATTGAAAAACATAGATTGTCTCAGATACCTTAAATGAGCATTGCATCTAAAATATAGTCTTGGTAAAACTAAAAAAAAAATCAGATTAATTGCAGATTGCATACTCCTCCATTGCACAGGATTTATACTTTGTTATCTTTTACCGCCTTATAAATTTTAAGATGCTGTCACCTTTTTTTTTTTTTTTTTTTGGGTCTGGTCGTGGGCCTGAACTCTGGGCCTGGGCGCTGTCCCTCAGCTCTTTAGCTCAAGGCTAGTGCTGTACCACTTGAGCCACAGCGCCACTTCCGGCTTTTTTCTTTTTGCTTATGTGGTGCTGAGGAATCGAACCCAGGGCCTCATGCATGCAAGGCAAGCTCTCTACCACTGAGCCACCTTCCCAGCCCCTGCTGTCACCTTTTCTATATGGAGAGTTTTTAAGACAGATTATCAAGACCATTTTCCTTATATTTCTTTTGTTTATTAAAAAGCAAATAGTAAACCTACACCTGACTTCCCAAAGTCTGGACTTCAGCAGCTCATCTATGACTACTTAATAATGAGGTCTTCAGGTTTTCTTTTATAGAATTCCTTCCATACTACTAATTAATTGCCTTCCAAAATATTTATTTCTCAGGCTGAAGTTATGATCTTTACACACACACACACACACACACACACACACACACAGATATTTTTGCTGGTCATGGGGCTTGAACTCTGGGCCTGGGCCCTGTCCTTGAGCTCTTCAGCTCAAGGCGAGAACTCTACCACTTGAGCCACAGCGCTACTTCCAAACAACTCTCTTAAGCAATAAATATGCAAGCAACATTCTAACAGGTATGAGGTAAATAGCTAAATAAGTACTCTGATTTTGGAGTTAAAATATTATCTCTCTCCAAATAGCTATTAAAGACACTATTTGTTACTGTGACAAAATTAAATTACACTACTTTACTTTCTCTGATTTTCTTTTCTTTTTAAAACTTTACCTGTTTTTTTCCCATGCTGCAAAAATTGATACTATGTATAGGTGGTTAATTACTTGTATATAGATATGCATAAATTATTATTATGAAAATGACAGAAAGTCTGCACAACGGATATGGGTTAAATTCTGCCATATCAGGTTTTGCCTTTGGAAATGTTAATGATTTTGCCATTAAAAAATACTGGGAGTGCTAGTCCTAGACTCCATATGTTGCTAGAAGATACCCAGATGCCTGAAAAATATAATACCATTCATTTGAATCTCTCTATAGTTAAGCCATCTGGTACAGTTAAGTAGCAGACGCTGTATAATTATTCATGATTGTGTATGGTAGAATGTCACTTGTACTGTTGGAGAGTAAACTGCTATGACAGAGAAGCTATTGGTGAATCTGAAAATGTTCCCAGCTGCTGAGAGATGTTGATCTTCTTATGAAAAATCAATTCATTAATTCTTCTGCCCACACTCGTCAACCCAAAGATGTTAAAATGGAATGACATTCTAAGCACCCAAAGACTGACTTACTGAACTTCAGATTTCATGTGTTTTCTATCATGTCCATTTCTTCATCACATGGCATTTGGACTTACATATAGCTTGTGGTGGTGTTACCAGAAGAAAAGATTCTAAATTTGAGTCAGTCTTTAAACTTGTTTTGTTCATTGGGTTATTTGTTCTAATAGCTCCAGTGGTCTGGAAGAAATTCAATGCTGTCTGTGCTCAACACAGTCTGTGTTTCTAATGGATTCACTAGGGTGATGGTACCTCAAATTTTATGCAGATCCTTCTTGGCTTCTGTAATCATTGTGACTATATTCTTTTAGTAAAATCCTGACTGAGGAGGTCAAGGGAGGGATGTGAAGTCAAAGTGTGGTTCCTTAGGAGTTTGCTGCTTTCTTGCTGCCTTTCTTGCTCACTTTGTTTGTTTGTCCATATGAACTTCTGTTTGCCCAAGTTCCACTGGCGTGTCTGAGGAACAACAAAACACCATGCCAGAATCAGGTAGTAGATGTTTCATACTTCTTTATGTTCTGAAAACACATATTTAATAGACATTAATGGAACATTTTTAATGGGCAAATTTCCCAGCATTGAGAAAGCTGATAACTGGGTGTTGGTGGCTCATGCCTGTATTCCTAGCTAATCAGGAGACTGATGTCTGAGGATTGCAGTGCACAGCCAATCTGGTAGGAAAGTCCATGAGACTTATCTTTAATTAACCACCAAAAAAGCTGAAGGTGGCGTGGTGGAACACTAGTTGAGCAAGTAAGCACAGAGACAGCATCACATGGTTTGAGTTCAAGCCTCAAGACCAGCACAGAAAGAAAAAGGAAGGAAGGGAGGAAGGAAGGAAGGAACAATGAAAGGAAGGAAGGAAAATAAAGAAAAGGAGAGATAAAGCAAAGGAAGCTAGAAAGGAAGAAAAACAATGGTCCATAGGAAATGGACTCATTACCTTGCTAATGTAATTGTAATCCCTCTGTATAGTATCTTTACAATAAAAAATATAAATTAAAAAAAGAAATCTTCAGGTTGCTAAAAATTATGGAAATGTATAACAAATTAAAAAGTAAAGTAATAATTGTTCTAACAGACAAAGGAAGCTTCAGTTTGGGAAATACATTAAAGATACGGAGAATTCTCAAATGGTTTGGAGGTTTTGCCAGGTAATATATATATAGGAAGCAGCTATTGAAATATGATGTTAAATATCTAATTAGCTGAGATAAGATCATCTTATGATAACAATTAGAACTTCCTCAGGAAGTTATTGTACATACTGAACTGTATAGTCATTGCTGGTGCAAGAGGAAGTGCAGTAAATACGAAATAGTAGAGTTTAAAAGTTTTGCAATCAAGTGGGAGGCAGATGACTTTATCCTCAAAAATTGTACCTCAAGGTTACTTAAACCACAATGATTATTAAAATTTAAATACTACCTACTGCATTTTGTTATGTAACAATATTTGTAATAATTTAAGCCAGTATTTAAGCCATATTAATGTTGATATAGTTTCATTTCAGAATCATGAATTGTGTCTTGCAACTTATTGCTTTCATCTATAATCTCAGAGCTTCTGAATTTTCAGCATGTCTATTATGTGCAAATAGTCAAATTCTACTATAAATACATACACACAAATATACGTTAGACCCACAAATTAAAATAGTCACTATAACTATCTACAAGCTATTAAGAATGTCTTTTCTGTGAAAATACCATACAGAGGGGTTACAATTACATGAGCAAGGTAATGAGTACATTTCTTATCAAGCATTGTTGCCTCCTCCTGTGTTTCCCCTTCCCATCCAAGAATATCTTTTTTTTCTTTTTAGAAAAGTGATTTTTTCATATATTTACCTAGTGGAATTTTTTTTATTTTATCTTTTATTTCTATATTTAAATTTTTATTGTAAATGTGATGTACAGATGGGTTACATAAGTCAGGTAAGGAGCACATTTCTTTTTTAAATTTTTATTGAGATTAAGTGCTTACATAAATTTCACAGTGTTGTGGGATAGTGCTACTTTGTTAAAGTCACAAACACATTTTTTTTTGGGGGGGATCCAGTCGTGGGGCCTGAACTCTGGGCCTGGGTGCTGTCCCTCAGCTCTTCAGCTCAAGGCTAGCACTCTACCACTTGAGCCACAATACCACTTCTGGCTTTTTCTGCTTATTTGGTGCTGAGGAATCGAACCCAGTGCCTCATGTATGCAAGGCAAGCGCTACCACTGAACCACCTTCCCAGCCCTCACAAACACATTTTAACCTTCACAAAGCAAATTATTATTATCATGGTCTATAAAGTTTGTGATTTCTATAAGCTTTGACCATACAACTATTTCTTCCACATCGGGTGATACGTACATTTCTTTCCTTTTGCTTAGTGTAAACTGTTCCCTTTTTCCCTCCCATTCCCTCCCTCCCATTGCTGCCCTTGAGTTGCTTAGTTCATTTTCCTCAATGTCCAGTGCAGCTGATGGGCCCCTCTGCTGTATTTTTACCCCTGTTTCCCTCTGATTCTGTGCCCTCCTCCTAACACTTTCACCTCTTCCCTTGTTTCCTCCCAGATTTTTTTCCTCCCAACCCCCTCCCAATATAAATTGTATAGTTCCTTTCTAACATAGTGAGTATCATTGCTGCATTTGTTCACCCTTTGTCCCACCATGTACTTCCCCTTACCCTCCCCAAATTGGACAAACTTACATGCAAAACAAAAGGTACAGAAAAAAAACCCAGCAACAACAGAGGGAAACCAGAAAAACTCAAAAAGTAAAATAAAAAAAATTCTTCCCATTTCTTTGAGTTCATTTTGATAAACATTATTTTTATGATCATATGCACATAGCTATGTGATTATATTCATATAGCTCATGATTGTGTCCTAAGAATATTTCCTTTTGGTCTCACTGTGTGAATGTTTGGAGGCTTGTTTAACTTATCATGTCCAAGGGTAATTTTTTTTGTCTTTTACTATTCATTGTATTTATGTGTAGATTTATAGGCACATTCTAATTATTACAAATGAGGGAAAAGAACAAACCTATGTTTCTTTGGGTCTGGCTTACTTCACTTAATGTAACTTTCTCTAAGTCTTTTCATTTCCTTACGAATGGGGCAATATCATTCTTTTTGATAGAAGCATAAAATTCCATTGCATATATTTACCACATTTTCTTGATCTATTCATCTACTGAGGGGCATCTCAGTTGATTTCATATGTTAGCTATGGTAAACAATGCTGCAGTGAACATGGTAGTGCTGGTAGCTTTAGTGTGGCCTGGTTTGTGGTCAGTTGGATAAATGCCCAGGGATTTCTATGTCACAGGGAAGAGCTATGTTTAGTCTATTGAGGAACCTCCTTACCGCTTTCCAGTGGTTGAATAAGTTTACATTCCCACCAACAGTGTAGCATTCCCTTTTGGCCATATCCAACCTGCATCTGTTATTGTTACTTTTCTTGTGATGACCATTCTCACTCTGTCACTGGCCATTCTTACTTTCTGCTTCTGAGAGGTCTCTTTTTAAGTCATTAGCCCATTTTTAATTAGGTTATTTTTTCTTTGAGGATTTGTTTTTTTTTGGTGTTTAATGTTTTGAGCTGTAAGTATATTTTAGAATATACTTTATATATTCTTGTAATGGGTAAAGTTACATTGCAAGGGTATCAAGATAAGATATAATTTTTATTTGTGGGGGACTTAGGATGGAGTTAGGGAAATAGAGCAAAAACTATACTTACTGTAGTTTCAGGAAGAAAGGTGTCATGGAAAAGCTGGTAAGAAAGAACTTAAAAAGAAGAGGAGGGGCAGGGAAGGTGGCTCAGTGGTAGAGCACTTGCCTTGCTTGCATGAGGCACTGGGTTCGATTCCTCAGCACCACATAAGCAAAAAGAAAAAAGTTGGAAGTGGTGCTGTGGCCCAAGTGGTAGAGCGCTAGCCTTGAGCTGAAGAGCTGAGGGACAGCACCCAGGCCCAGAGTTCTGGCCCCAAGACCAGACCCTCCCAAAAAAGAAGAGGAGCCCAGGATTTTTTGACAGAGAAACTTTTTAGGGATAGAGGACAAAGTATACATATATGTCCAAGGAACTATGTATAGCTATGTTTGCAGCCATGGAAAATTTGTTTTAAAAACATGTGCATTTGGGGCTGGGAAGGTGGTTCCGTGGTAGAATGCTTGCCTTGCATGCATGAGGATCTGGGTTTGATTCCTCAGCACCACATAAGCAGAAAAAGCCAGAAGTGATATTGTGGCTCAAGTGGTAGAGTGCTAAGCTTGAGCTGAAAAGTTGAGGAACAGCATCCAGGCCCAGAGTTCAGGCCCCACAACCAACAAAACAAAACAAAACAGAGCTGAAAAGTTGAGGAACAGCATCCAGGCCCAGAGTTCAGGCCCCACAACCAACAAAACAAAATAAAACAAAACACATGCGTTATAATAAATGATAGTTACAGTCTTTGAGTTTTGTCCAATACATGAGAGAGACAAACAGGATCTTTAAAGAAGCACTCCCAAGATTGTAAGAGAGCATGTCTGAATTGTTTAAAAAACTAAATTTGCAGTGATTTGTTGTAGCTGCAATGGAGAACTAATTCAATGGTCATTTAATCATGCACAAACTTTTAATCATCTATTATTTTAATTTTAAATTTGAGTATCATCTAATAAATAGATAATAGACACTTCAAAGTTCAGGCTCTGGACACTAATTCTAATTTTCACTTTACCAGTGTGTGCCTTGGGGCAAATTACTTAATTTCTTGCAGTTTCAATTTTCTTACTGAAAACTGTAATTATATAAAACTTAAGGAAATGTTGTGAGGATTAGCAATTATAAATTCTATCTGGGAAAAATGCTATGACTTATACAATGATTATCATAATTTCATCTATTTGTATTATTCTAACAAGTAATATATATAATTTTAACTCAGTCAACAAAATCATATATTAATCAATTTATGAATTATATAAAATCTTAAATGAGGTATAAAAATAATTAGGATACAGACATGTAAATTCTAAGAACACTGCTTTATATATTTTTCATTTTCTTATATTTTCCTCTTAGTATCCATCGTCCCTTCCTCCCTCCCTCTCTTCCCCCCTCCTTTCCTTCCTTACTTCTTTTATTTTTGAGTTAGAATCTCATTTATATAGCCCCTGTTGACCTCATACCCATGATCCTCTTGACTCAGGCCCCCAAGTACTGAGACCACAGCTGTGTGCAATGTGCATACTTGATTCATTTTCAAGATGAATTGTCTTTTCCTTTTTGGAAGCACTCTCTTAAAAACAATGAGTAAGCAGATTCTACATCTACTACAGGGTTAGTACAGATCAATTACAATGGTACACCATCTGATTCCACATCATAGATAAGACATAGAATATCAAGAAAACCACTCTATGGTCTAGACAATGATATGAAGTTCTAATGTCCCTTATTTCAAGTGTGACCCAACATGGCTATCTGTTCTCTAGGCACAAAACCTGTTCTCTAAATATGACTTGGAGCTATGGAAATGTTCAACTTATCCAGCGTGTTCAAAATACGTAGAAATTAAAGTAGAAGAATAATGAAAAATGAAAGAGCATATTTGCTTTCTTCTTTCCTCACTATATGATAGGCTCCTGTGAATATTTAAGTTTCTCAACATGAATCAATGTATCCAAGAGACTTCTACAGCCCTCCACACAGCATCATCCATCCTTCCCTTATTTGTGTTCCTGTAACTCAGTGTTTATGACTCTAGAATAGGATGTTCCATGGTGTATTAGAACTATTTGGATAATATATCATTGTTTAGAAAACTATTTGTGCATGTACTCCCTGTTTATTGCTCTATTATAATGATTTGTGTATGCATGAATCGTTCCCACTGCACAACTACTTGCTGAAGAGAAAACAATAGCAAATATAGCCTTATTAATTATTAGATCCCTGTGCCCAGTTTAAGTGATCAGTAAACATCTTTAAGCAGATTGTTTTTTTAGTTAAAATGCAGTTATGATTTTATTAATTTAATTAATTTATGATCCTTCAGTAGTTGTACAAAGGAGTTTCTACACATCAGTTTGTGAGTATAATGCATCTTAATCAATGTAACTCCTTTCATTATTCTCTGCCATATAGTTAGCTCCCAAATATTCTCCAAAATAAAAGTTTGACAGTCAAGCTAATCAATACA
>NW_012267356.1:1911914-1933721 GCF_000151885.1 Dipodomys ordii
ATCTTTCCAATCCAGGAGCATGGGAGTTTTTGCCACTTGCTAAGTTCTGTTTTGATTTCTTTTTTCAAGTTTTTAAAGTTTTCATCATAGAGGTCCTTCACTTCTTTTGACCAATGTTTTTCTACATGGAACTTTACTCACATTAAATACCATGCTCCAAGACCAGCTTCCTTCATATCTCTAAATAGAGCATGTCTGCTCCCAAATTCTAATGTCCTATTACCCCAGATGGAGAAGTGGTATTCGCTCATTTCAACATTCTGTAGATTTTCTTGTTCAAAGAACACATTGTTGTGATCTTGTCACATACTATTTGATTGTATATTCCCATAGATTGTTACTTCTGTAACTCTCCTCCAATGATTTATATTTCATTGTCAATGCTTTCAGTCTGAAACTAACAATAACAATACTTCAGGCAGTATGTTGTGTGAAAATGAATGGTGTCTTTGTCATTAAATTAAAAATTCCCAAGTGTAACCTTGTATACATAACAAAAGTTACCTAATGTGAGACACAATTTTCTTCCCAGTAAATGATGATAGAAGTATCTACCAGGGCAAAGTGCAAATGCTGAGAAGGAAACACTTCTCTTTATAGAATTTTATAAATGCTATTATTATGGCCACAGATTTGTTACAGGCAACCCTTCTCTCAAACCTAAACATCATTTATACGGCTTTTAAAGGAGAGACAAGTAACAAATCCAGTACTCTGAATTAAAATATTCATCTGGAAGGAATTCTGGCAAATAACAATTAAAACCCTTGTTTTTGGAATTTATAAGGAGATAATCAGTGACATTGGAAGTCAACGACAAAGATAAAGTAGATAAAATAGAATTGATGACAATGCAGATAAAAAGTAGTAATGATTATCACAAAGCTACAATACAAATTCAATAAAAATAAGATGACCTTCTAAGTCAAAATACAAAGCTTATTTCTCAAACATATGCCAGATCTTATGAGACTATAATATAATTTTTTAACCAATGTTTTAATTCTGGGAAAAATGGAGAAAATTCCAGGTTTTTAGAAAAGATTTATATTTTTTTGGATTACATAAGAAAATTCTACAACTGGCAAAGAATAAACCAAGGAAAAGAATAAAAGCAAAATTTTGTCAAATGATTGAAGGGAAAGTTTTATAAGAGACAACCTGGCACAAATTTGCCATGAGAAAAATTTACTAAATATTTGAGAGTTCTACTTGAAAAGTTATTAAAAGATCCTAAACAATAACCCCATTTCCATTAATTGTGCTTAAGTCTTATTGTAAAGAAATAACTAATTGTGAAAGATATGTTCTGAAGGTAGTCATCATATTTTGATTAAGAAAAATCAATTTAGAATTTAAAAAAGTGATTAATGAAATTCATCATGGTAATGGGAATGAGCATACAAAACTGCTCTGTCACCTTCTAAATTTTACTTGTGTGCATTACATTTGATCCTGTGATATCCCTGTGTAACAAACAAACAAACTAAACTCTTTTTTTTTTTTTGCCAGACCTGAGGCTTAAACGCAAGGCCTGGGCACTGTTTGAACTGTTCAAGGCTATCTCTCTACCATTTGAGACACAAGTTCCACTTTCTACTTCTTAGTGGTAGTTGGAGATAAGAGTATCATGGATTTAGCTGTCCAGGTTAGCTTCGAACTTGGCTTCTAAGATCTTAGTCTCTTGAGTAGCTAGGATTAAGATATGAGCCATGGAGTCCTGGTTTAAAGCCTTCTGTTATATTTTATTTTTACCTGGCATTTTACAGATAAGAAAACTCAATACCATGGGGTTTAAAATGATAATGTAGTATTGTCAAGGATGGAGTAATGACAAGATTCAGGTATCTGACTTTAGAACCTATGTTTTATCTATTTTACACAAAGTGTCCATAATCCACATTTTCTGTCTTAAAAGATTATTCCAGATGTAAGTAAAATTATTACATTATATTTAGACCATATAAAATAATATGTACATGTTTATCCCAAAGATTAGCAATGAGATTTTTATCTGGTATGACTTGTCACAATTTTAAGATGCTCCTCTTTATATATTTTCATTACCTGTTTCTTGGCATAGTTAATATTAATTACTATTTATTTCAGTTATTAAAATAATCATGTTAGAAAATTGAATATGTTTTACTTGGATGAGAACCTTTTTATCAAATGATGTCAAAATACTAACAGTAGTAGAAATCTTGCTAATCTGTGTTTATTTTTTGGGTTGAAGCTTTATCTACCTATCTATCCATCATCTATATATGAAAGCTAATATTATATGAAAAATAACATATAATGAGACATACTTTTAACATTAGCACATACTGCCAAGGCTAAAGGCTCACCCCTGCAATCCTAGCTACTCAGGAAGCTAAGACTAGGAGATCGTGGTTTGCAGCCAGACTAGGCAGGAAAGCATGTGAGACTCTTATTTCCAAAAACACCCTCTCTCCCCCCCAAAACCAGCCAGAAGTAGAAAAAGCTCAAGGGACAGCACTGAGTGAGGTCATGAGTTCAAGTTCCAGGACTAGCACATACATATAAAGATACTACTTAAAATGCATACATAGCCAAAAAATGTAAAGAAATATGGCAAAATGTTGATCAAACACTATGCTATAACCTAAAAGTGATTTTTTAACCTAAATGTTAAAAAAAAAAACCTAAATGTATTCTCTGTTCCTAAATTACTCTGAAGGTGGGTTAGGTAGTATTTTTCTGAAAAAAAAATAGTGTTCAAAACAACAAATAATGACCCAAGATGATCACCCATATAGTTTCTTTTTTTTAATTGACATTTTATTGTAAATGTGATGTACAGAAGGGTTACAATTACACAAGTCAGGTAATGAGTACATTTCTTTTTGAAAAATGTTACCCTCTCCCTCATTTTCTCCCATTTTTCCCTTCCTGACTCCCCTCTCCCTTGTACGATTTGCAGTTATTTCTTTTTTTCTTTCCCCTCCCCAATTTGGTTTATTCCTTGGTGTCACTGTTTTTGATTTCTGTACCCTTTGTCTTGTATATGAGTGTATCTAATTTAGAGAAGGAAAGAGGAGGAACTACAGGAAAGGTGGGACGAAGGGTGAACAATTCAACAGTGATACTCAGTAGGTACACATGTAATTTCTTCATTTTAGAATCTTTAAGACATTGTAAGTAATTGTTTCCACTATTGTCTTTCCACTTAAGTGATTTGGCTCTGGGCTCTCCAATACACTTTATGTATTATTGTAGCATAAGAACATTTCATCCTTTCATATTCCCAATAGCTGGGTTCATTCCTTTGAACACCAAATGCCCTTATCATTACTAAAAATAAAATTCATTTTTTATGAACAATGCAGAGTACAATTCTTTTGAGACATTTGACAGAGCTCTTCTAAAATGCAAGGCTTTCAGGGATCACTGGAACGATGATCTCATTAATTTCTACAGGAGCCCTGAGTGGCAAATGGCAGGTCTGACCTGAGAGATAGATTACTGAACATTTTTTATTAAGCCCTGGCAGTTAGCAAGGGAGGCGGCCATCACTTATCCAGATGGAATTAGAAATTCAAAAACACTTCAGAGAAGTGACTACATTTTATACAGTGGAATTGTAGAGAGACTACTTCACTATGTCTGTACAGTTACTTAATAAGAATAAATGTATGCTGCAACCTGGGAACAAAAATAAGGTGAGAATGGGAAGAAATGAGAAAAACACACAAAAAGGAAACTGCACTATACACTATATACTGGAATTTAAAAAGTCAAATAATTGATCTTCCTAAAGAAAAAAATTCACTTAAAAAATATAATCAGTATTTGCAGTATTTGTCACATCATTGCACAAGCGTATGTCAAATCCTAATTTCTCTTAAATGTAAGAAAACAAGGAAATATATTGAAACAGAAACAAGTTTAAAAAAAATTCCAGAAAAAGTTTCTGATAGAGGGAAAAGCTCACAGAGTATTTTTAAAAAGGAGGTTAAAATGTGTTGACGTGTGTTGCTAGCTAGTACTGGGGTTTGAACTCAAGGGCCTGGGTGTTGTCCTCTATCTTTTTTACTCACAGCTGATGCTCTACCACTTAAGCCACAACTTTACTTCTGACTTTTTGCAGGTTAATTTAAGGTACACATCTCATGGACTTTTTTTGCCGGGGAGAGGGGCGGCAGGGCTGCCTTAGAACACTCTTAGCCTCCTGAGTAGCCTCTTGCAGCCAGCAGGATGCTTTGGAATATAGAAATTATCATAGAATAGTTGCTTCTTGTCTCGAGTCTTCTACTAAGAAAGATTTCAGAGCTCCACACAGTCAGTGGGGGAATCACATGAGAATGAAAACCACTATCATACCTGCAGAGCATATATCCAAAACAACTCTTCACATCACACAAAATATTAATCTCCCATGTACAAAACTGCTGTGGGGCAGTGAAAAATATTCAGAGCATGGAGAACTTTGAAACATGCTTATTAACACAGAATCAAAGAGAGCATGTTGACTCTTCTCTTTCTTCTTGGTGGGGACAGATGTCTTTAAGAATACTGAATCAAGAATTTGACTCTAGGGCTAAGAATGTGGCTTAGTGGTAGAGTGCTTGCCTAACATGCATGAAGCCGCAGGTTCGATTCCTCAGTACCATGTAAACAGAAAAAGCCAGAAGTGGCGCTGTGACTCAAATGCTAGCCTTGAGCAAAAAGAAAGTACCTGAGGACTGACAAAAAAAAAGAAAAAAGAAAAGAAAAGAAAAGAAAAAAAAAGAAAAGAATTTGACTCTAAATACAACCACCACAACAAAATCCCCACCAACAGTGAAATTCATCACCACGATTAACGTAATAATTGTAGTTTGTGTTCAATGAGATTCTCTAAAATGTTAGGCAATGTGTTAATACTTTATAGCCTCTTTAAATTTTAATTACATCTAATTATCTCATTTACTCCATAAAATAGGCATTATTTTCCATATTTAACAAATGAAACATTAAGAAAGTAGCTTGCCTAAGGCAACATTGCTAGAAAGTAATGCTAGTAACCTAGCAAAAGTAATTTTTAAACTGGATTAGAGCTGAAGATGACGCAGAGTTATCTAGCACAGTTGTAACGGATATGCTACTTGAATGTGTTTAGGGAGGCATTAATTATTTTACTTTTCTTTCATCTTGGTAACCTTGTTTTATGATAAATGTATATTTTACAATATTCATTTAAGTTAATTTGCTCAAGCTATTGCTCTTTTTAACTACATAGTTTTAAGTTATTTTCTAGTTGTTCACCAAAATCACCTCGCAGCTACCTAGAATCGATGGGGCTTTAAAAATCCTGACACCCAATGTTAACATTTCAGGTGCTTATCATTTTCTCTAGCACAGATTCAATTGTCCCACTTCAGTCTGCAGAACTTCCTTTAGTTCTGTTTTTTATATAACACACTAAGGAGTGCACATAAAAGAAAAGAACAGCTTGTTCAAACCACAACCGTGGGGCAAAAAGAGGCTTAAATCTTGTCTGCTCACCCAAATTCTAAAGTCATCCCTACCAGCAGCACTATCCCTGGCTATTAGTCACCTAGGCTATAAAATGAGTGACCCTTCTTCAACTGTTCCATAAAACTAATGGATCTCATGGCCTGTTCCCTGCTGGCAGGTATGCTAAGTAGTTCAAGCTGCAGGAAATGGGTTCAGTTCTAGGAAAAAACATCCCAAGTTTTCATTTTTCTCACCCTCAAATGAGTAATTTTTTCAAGAATATATGTTTCTTTTTATTTATTTATTTCTTACTTTGGGGTATATTTTTGGATAAATGCTAGGTTTCTGTTTTCTAACTGGACGGATGTAATATTTTTTGTGAGTCTGTTCCATTCCTAGCTAGGGCTCCATAAACCCTTGCAATTCCTTAAATAATAGCAGCAATAACAGTGAAAGGATCTTCTTCTATTGCTTGTAATGAGCCTTTTCTAACTACAGCTCAGTTTATGGTAACAAGAAAGATTTGGAATGTTCTTAGGTAACCCCAGCACAGAAGGTGGGCTGAGCAATCAGCTGATGATTACAGAGTTGGAACTTTTATCTTTAATCCCCACCATCTAGGTAAGTTTGATCACCAGTGGCCAATAATGTAATCAAGAATGACTTTATAATGAAGTCTATATAAAAACCCAAAATGACAGAAGTTAGGGTGATTTACTTGGCTACTAAATATGTAGAAGGTGGTATACCAAGAAAGAACCTAGAGCACCATGAAGCACCTGGAAGTTTCTCCAGACCCTTTAAGCTCCTGATATCTATCTATCTATCTATCTATCTATCTATCTATCTATCTATCTATCTACCTATCTATCTACCTATCTATTGGTTAACCACACAGAGAGATACATAAATATCTATTTATCTACAGATAAATGTATCTATACATACAGATACAGATATATATATATATCTGTAGAGGATCGATACTATATATAATATGTATATATATGTGTGTGTATGTATATATGTATATGTTTATATATAATCCTATATAATATATATTATGTAAAACATTATATGACATTATAGATTATATACTATTACTATTATATATTATATTATACTATTAATATTATGTGTGCTATTAATATACACTATTATATAATACCATTAACATAGTATATATGGTATTATATATAATATATATCTAGATACATATATGTATATAGAGAGATCTAACCTATATAGTAAGTAAAGCACTTTCCTGATTTCCATGAGCTACTCTAACCAATGAATAAACATGAAGAGAGAATCAGCTTATAGTTGTGTTCAGAAGCACAAGTGAACACTTTGACTCCTGTTTGTTGTCTGAAATCAGGATGAATATTGTAATGGGACTGAGGCCTTTGATCTTGGGTGATGTAATGTTACCTCCATGTGGGTAGTGTTGAAATCTAGCTAAATTATAGTATATCTAGCTGCTGTCCACAATGGACCAGTATTAGAAACTACACACATACTTGAAAAAACAACAACAATGCTCTATATGGAATGTGAACACAGAGAAAAATGTTTAAGTTTTTCCTATATATGCATAATCACTAAAGACTTTTTAGAATTTCAATTATAAAATTATAAATTGGATATATGTTTAGCAGAAAACAACAGACGCATAATCTTTTTAAAATTTTATTGTTAAGATATTGTACAGAGGGGTTACAGTTGCATGAGAAAGGCAATAAGTACATTTCTTGTTGATCATTGTTACTCCTTCCCTTCCTTGTTGTTGTCCACTATTCCTTTCCACCCCCACCCCTGCCGGAAGTTTTAAGGTTCATTTCCAATATACTGTCCTGTGGGTCTCATTTTGCAATGGGTCATCCTGTGTCCTGGTTTCAGTGTTTTGTTATTCCCCTTCCCCTCCCCAGATGTGTATATACAAGATGTAGGGCATCAAAATCAAGTACAGTGACAACAGGGAATATGCCATAGGGGAAACAACAACAACGAAAAAAATAAAATCACATGGTACATTTAAAACAGTAACAATAAAGACAGACCTCTTGTGTCCATATCTTGAGGTTCATTTCACTTAGCATCATTTTTTTTTTTTGTCCGGTCGTGGGGCCTGAACTCTGGGCCTGGGCGCTGTCCCTCAGCTCTTCAGCTCAAGGCTAGCGCTCTACCACTTGAGCCACAGAGCCACTTCCGGCTTTTTTCTTTTTTTGCTTATGTGGTGCTGAGGAATCGAACCCAGGGCCTCATGCTTGCAAGGCAAGCGCTCTACCACTGAGCCACCTTCCCAGCCCACTTAGCATCATTTTATATGGTCATTTGTACATGGTTTTTGAGCTTTTTAGCTCATCTGATAAGATTATCCTATATGTATACTAATTATTGCAAATAAGGGAAAACATGGGACCTAAATTTCAGCCCTGAATGTAGCTAACACAAAGCTTATATAGGCCAGAACCACACAAGGTGTGCGTAATCAATCCTAACAATTGTGTTATACATAAGCAAAGCAAAGCAGGGCTGTGAATGTGGCTTAGTGATAGAGTGCTTGTCTAGCATGCACAAAGCCCTGGGTTCGATTTCTCAGTTCCACATAAACAGAAAAAACTGAAAGTGGAGCTGTGGCTTAAGTGGTAGAAAGATATAGCCTTGAGCAAAAGAAAGAAGCTCAGGGTACCCAGGCCTTGAGTTCAAGTCCCAGAACTAGCAATAATAATAATAATCATCATCATCATCAAACCAGATGAGGACACTTAATAGAAAAGCAAGCCATTTAGGAAAACAACCAAGGGAAATCAAGAGCCAGTTATGTAGGAGAGTCATAGACACAGTCTCCTTACTTCAATATGTAGTAGAGAATTGGAGGTGTGGCTCAAGTGGTAAAGTGCTAGCCCTTGAGCAGTTAGAACCCAACTCCTCAGTTCAAGCTATAAAGAGATAATGACAATAAGTAGTAGTAGTAGTCATAATTTGTCCAAGGCAAATTCAGTTCTATACTATCACATTTTTGACACATTATTCCATTCTTTAATACATAAAAATGAAAATGTGAAAGTATTCTAGAAGTAAGAAAATGAAGCGGGCTGGGAAGGTGGTTCAGTGGTAGAGTGCTTGGCTTGCATGCATGAGGCCCTGGGTTCGATTCCTCAGTACCACATAAGCAAAAAAGAAAAAAGCCAGAAGTGGCACTGTGGCTCAAGTGGTAGAGTGCTTGCCTTGAGCTGAAGAACTGAGGGACAGCGCCCAGGCTCAGAGTTCAGGCCCCACAACTGGACCCCCCCCAAAAAAAAAGACAAAGAAAAAAAGAAAAAGAAAAAAAGAAAATGAAGCTCTTTTTCCAAAATGGTGTTCAATATGAAAGAGAAAATCTAAAATTGTACCTCTATCTGTAAGTGAAAAGAGTAATCAAACGAAAGCAGTGCTTACAAACTAGTTACATACTTTTGGTAAAATACCATCTTTTTTTATTGTGAGAATATTGTACAGAGGAGTTAGAATTACATGGGTAAGATAACCAGTACATTTCTTATCAAGCATTGTTGCCTCCTCTTTGTTTTTCCTTCCCAACCCTTCCCATACTCCTCCTTCCCCTGACCCAGTCCTACCCCCGCCCACCAAAGTTGTAAAGTTCGTTTTTTGACATAACGTCTTGTACATCTCATTGTTGCAATGGGTCCACCTGTATCCCTATTAAAACGATTTGTTTTTTCCCTTCCCCTCCACAAATTATACCAACATCAAATACAGTGAAAGCAGGGATTATACTGTGGGAGAGGGACATACAAAGCAACATAGAAATCATCTTATAAATATGTTAGAAACAATTGCATGAAAGGAAAAAACAACATTTGAATAGTTATCTTGGGGTTCATTCCCCTAACATCAACTTATCTGACCTTTTCTGCTTGACTCAGACATATACTATTTATTGCAAATAAGGGAAGCCATAAAACCTATGTTTCTTTGAGCCTGGCTTACTTCACTTAATATAATTTTTTCCAAGTCTTTCCATTTCCCTAACAAATGGCGCAATGAAGAAATGCTCAACCTCTCTAGCCATAAAAGAAATACAAATCAAAACAACATTGAGATACCACCTCACCTCAGTTAGAATGGCTATAATCAAGAACTCTAATAACAACAGATGCTGGAGGGGATGTGGACAGAAGGGAACCTTATTACATTGTTGGTGGGAGTGTAAACTTGTTCAATCACTTTGGAAAGCAGTATGGAGCTTCCTCAAAAGACTCCACATAGAGCTCCCCTATGACCCAGCAATCCCACTTTTGGGCATTTACCCAAATGATCACAGACAAGACTATACTAAAGCTGCCAGCACAACTATGTTTATTGCAGCATTTTTTAGCATAGCTAAGATATGGAACCAACCCACATGCCTCTCAGTAGATGAATGGATCAAGAAAATGTTGTATATATACACAATGGAATTCTATGCCTCCATCAGAAATGCCATCTTTTTAAAAAGGGTGTGGTCCCTTTTTGCTTGACACCTATAATTAAATGCCTATAATTAAAAGGAAGGAAATAAATAATAGAACTGATTCAAAACTTTGTACATTTCACTAGCTTTTTTACGTTTTGACTATTCCTGGAAGTGTATAAGAATTATACATTGTTAGAACAAAAAGTGCAAGATTGTGTAATCAAAATTCTGAGTATCTTATTTTTTAGCTTGTCTACAATAACTCATTTTCTTCCACTGTTTATTGAATGCTTGATGATATAATTAGCTATCTCTATTAGTGTGATGACTCATGTGGCTAAAATCAGACAATTCTAATGTTTAGACCACTGAATTAAAGCAAGGTACTTTTTTCATCTAACTGATTTGATGCAACTCATTAATTTATTCTTTATTTGAAAAGCATTTAATTGATGGATGTACCTTTCATGTATTATTTTAGATGCTTAGATAGCCATGTTCATAGCTATATTATTTGCAATAGCCAAATGGGAGAAACAAATCAATTATCAATCAGTAGTTAAACAGGTAAGCAAACTGTGGCCTACAATGGGAAATTATTTAGCACTGAAAAGGAAGTTTTATTACCAGCTCTACAAGAGAGACTTAAAAGCTTTATGCTAAATGAAATAAACCAGAGAGAAAAGGACAAATACCATATAATTCCATTTATATAAGGTACATGGAAAAGAAAAATTTATTAATACAGAAAGTAGATAAGAAATTATAAAGACTAATTTAAGGCAGAGAAGTAGGGAATCAACATCTTATGGTACAAGACTCCTATTGGGAGTAATGAAAAGGTCTTTCCTGGAAATGGAGAGTGGGTGACGGTTATAGTATTGTGAATGAAATCAATACCACAGAACCGGTGCACTACTTAAAATTATTAGCTTGGCAAAGTATCATGTAGTGTACATGTGAAAAAATAAAACATTTCCCACCCTTATCTCTCCTGAGCTCTTAAAACATTATTCATTCTATAGTAGTTTTTAAAATCTCCTTTCAGCTTTGGTAATTTCAAGTATCCTTTATAGTTAGTTACATTTATTTGACATTTGTAGAGGATAAGATTATAAGTCTCCATCTTTCTATAACTTTTCTTGTACTGTACTTAAAAATGAATTTAAAAATCAACATTTTCCTCTCTCATCCAAAATCAGCCACAGCCACACACACACACACACACACACACACACACACACACACACAGAGGCTGGGTTTGGCATTGGAAGCAGGTAATGGTGGGGTTATTGTGGATTTTGTAGTCTGGATAGCTGTCCTTTGGTGGGCTCTATTGACTGGCTGTCTCTTTTCAGATCGTGGTTCAAATTCCCAACACAGAAGCATGTTGAGAGCTCAGTTTTCATATCTGTTTTCCATCTGATGCATTTCATGTACTTGGTGTGTTTTCTTAATTCAACTGGCCTGTTTCCATGTTTGTCTCACCTACATTACACCTGAACCTCATTATTACTCTGTCTTCTAGGTCTCCTTAACCGAGGGCACCACTTGTAAATTATTTTGCAATACATTTTGGAAGCAGTACTCTTACAGCAATTAGCCTCTAGAGTGCTTATCATGTCAAATTTCCAAGAAAGGTATCTTCTTATTTTTTAAATTTGATTTTTTTATTGTGAAAATACTGTACAGAGGGGTTACAATTACATGGGCAAGATAATGAGTACATTTCTTATCAAGCATTGTAGCCTCCTCCTTTGTTTCCCCTTCCCATCCCTTCCCATCCTCCCCCCCAATCCTCCCAGCCCCCCTTCCCCCCAAAAGTATCTTTTTAAACAACCTTAAATATTTGAAAAGTCTAGAAGTCAGTCTTAAGTTAATTCAGTATTTGTAGGTAATCATTTTTCCTGAAGATTCTTAACCATCCTTAAGTCCAAATCACAATCATACATTCTCAAGATGTTGCAGATTTTCAAATTTGCATGAGTAATGCAGACTACTTCACCAAAGCTCCAGATTTTCCTATTGCTAATTCAAAAATCTTCTCTTAGATAGTTAATAATGCCTCACTAGTAATTTCATCAGCTTTCTCCATTTCATCTAATACAGATTCAAAGAGCATACTCCTTATTCACAGAGTAAGTGGAGTTATATTCAAAGTTCTGCTATCTTCAAAGTTCTGAAATATCATAACCCTTACAATAAGTTCAAAATTGCATTTTGAATTGGGCCTACTATGATCTCTATGCCCATGTATTTCAAATCTCATCCTTGAGTGCATTTGTTTTTGCCTTAATAGAGGCCCATTTATGTCTTCCATAACTAGAATGTATGAATCTAGAAATTAAGAGAGTGACAGCATTTTCTCTCATTCATCTACTAATAATCCATATACATAATCTTTCATTTCTGTTTCTTCAACTCTGAGCTCTTCTGGTTTGGAGGGTGATTTGCACGAGAGGAACATATCCAACAAAGTCACCACAATGGTTCGTCTGAGTCAGAAGCCACCTCACCATTTTGTTCTTGTAACATCAAGGCAGTATGGAAAGTAAAAGGCAATTGATCCTAAATAGAAAGGAGAATAAATACCCTGAGAATTCTCTAGAGTGGATATCCTTTACTATTTTTATATCTTTGGAAATGATAAAGGCTAGAATTAGTAAAAAAAAAAAATTCAATGTGTATCTTATAAAATTAAGAGAAGTGAGAAAATAAATGGGTAAAAAGGTTGAAAGGAGTGATATTGATCAAGAAGTGTTGTATTGATAAACTGCTTTGTTGAATGACAACATCTTTGCACAACTACTTAAAGATAATAAAAAAGTAAAATCTTAGAAAATTAAGTTAGGATCAACCAGGCTGGTAGCTCATGCCTGTACTTCTAGCTACTCAGGAGATAGAGATTTGAGGATCATGGTTCAAAGCCAGCCTGGGCAGGAAAGTCCATGAGACTCTTATCTCCAAATAACCACCAGAAAACTGGAAATAGTGCTGTGACTTGAATTGGTAGAGTGCTAGCTTTGAGTGAAAGAGCTCAGGGACAATGCTGAGGCCCTGAGTTCAAGCCCCATGTCTGACAAAAAAAAAGTTAGAATCATTATATGGTCCAACCACTGATAAGACTATGTAGCCTCACCAGTAAAGATGAAATCTTTACCAAGGAAAATAAACATGAAGGGATAAAGCAGATGAAAAGAAGAAGTAGAAATTGACCGTCTTACTCATAGTGATGAGCTTATGATCTGGAATGAAAACAGTAGCAGCTATGGATATTTTCTTCTTTTATTACTGCATATGTATTTTTCATTTTATGAACTGTTCCTTCTTTTCTCTTCTTTCTAACATATATTGAGTAAGGATTTTTGTGATGGTGAGCTTTGTAGTTATGTGTCCAGCTTTGGAACATACATGAGGTTCTACTACTGGATTCAGAGATTAATTTAGCCTCTCAGAGGTAGATCCTGTTCCAACCATGCAGCAGGGAGTAGTACATGACTGTGAGACTTTGTCTATTGTTTGTCTATTGCTTACAAGAGGACTGAAAATGTCTTCATGTATTCAAAGGATAATTAGCCGGAGCTGTTGACTAAAGGATGAAGTTTAGACCTTGGAATATATGCAAATGAGATACTGAGTAGCCAGTGAGGAGGAATCCATTGGCTTTCCAGCCACTGTCTTGGATCTGCACTCATTGTTCCAGGTTGAGTGCTCTAGAAACAAAAGTATCTGAGTATCACAAACAGGTTGTGGTGGAAACACACCAAGAAGGGAGTGTGAGGAGCAGGATTGGGAAGAAGGAGAAGAGTTGTAATAACAAGAACACAAGATTGAGCAAACCTGACTGAGTCCAATTGTAAAATTTGGGTTACATATGATTCATCAAAGCTGGCCCATAACTGATGAAGTAGGCCTTTATCACCTGGCCAAGAGCAGTCATTAGTGATGAGCTACCCAGGAACAAGCATGCTCTGGAATGTGGTGGTTCTCAATAGCCAAGGTGAGGTAAGAGGAAGCCATCGACTGTCACTGGTGTAAAATTCCCAGCAACTGGTTTTATCAGTGAATCCATATACTCTATACCAGCCTGAACTCAACTTGTAAGGATGGAGCTGGGACACCACACTTTTTTTTTTCTTTGCTCATGCATGGATCAGTTAGGTTCTAATGGAAAAGGACATTATCTAGAAAGCAGAAGGCAAAAAGAACTTGTTTCTCTCCTTAGTACTTGCTACTGCTGTTTGTATCAACAAGCTAAACTTTGCCCTACAGTGACAATTGAATCTAGCCACATTTGGAACTGGAGTCCATTTTCTCCTCATATTCCTAGAAACAATTTTCTTGTATTTTACCGTTCTCAGGCAGAGAAACCCTGGCTAGCAGTGCTCTGCACTTGGAGAACTGAACCCCAGCACAGAAGGCCTGCTTCTGAATTAAAAACACCAGTACGGGATTGTTCCTTGTGTAATAATAGAAGAATAGGAAATGTATTTGTGAAGCCACCATGGAAATAAATGAGGATCTCAACAGAGTATATGAAACAGATGATGGGTGACAACATCATGATGTGGAAAGAGTGCTCCCTTCATGAAAGAGAATGAAATAAGAAGAACCTCTGAAAGCTCAACTATATGGGAAGAGTTTATAACTTACATACCAGTGGGACATATGAGTCAAGTGTGCTTGGTGTTAGGAGCGTAACTGAGAATGGAAAGTGACCAAGGGACCCAAAATTTACAGCGAAGAACATTAGAGACAGATAGCAACATGGAAAATAGCAATCTCATTGAAGAACTTGCTAAAGGCAGAAGAAAGAACTGAAGCAATTGGTGAAGCTTATACAGGCAGAGGGAAGATTGTGTTCCCAATAAGCAGGAAAGAAAAAACTCATACTACACATACAAATTACTCTGTAAGTTACTGTCTAATTAGTGGACATAATGAACCCATTATTATTACTCTGTTCCTACTGAAAAAAATCTAAGTAACCCTTGAAATGTACCTTAAAATTAAAATACTAACAATGTGAGGGGTCCAAGAAGATTGCTTTGCATGCAAATAAACATGATAAATATGAATATGATTCATAGAAGAGAAGCATGCACCAAAAAGGAGAGATGAACATGAAAACACATAAAAACCTTAAAAAATTACTTTAGAAATAAAAAGATACTTAGTGACACTATTGTAGGTTAGACACTCTGGTAACAGTATCAGTGAGTCTGAAGGCATAATTGCATGAAGTATACAAAATCAAACATAAGGAGATAAAATGAATATATGGAATGTCTGATAATATATGAAGATTTCCAGTATTAATTGCATACAGAAAAATTATATACAGATCTAAGTCAGTGACTATCACAAATCAAGAACAGTTTATTCCTTTTCATTTAAGAAAGTGACATTTTCTTGATTTGTTTTTCTTTGTCTGCTTGGCATGCAATCACATTAGTACATAAGTTTCTGACATCTGAGATGGATTAATTTTCTCTTAGAGAGCCTAATAATTCTTAGTTTCCCATATTTCACTTAAAAATTACAACTTTAATTGATTAACAACATTCAATATTTAAAAGTAATTAGGAATCTTAGATATTATATTTATGCTATCATTAAAGAGAGATATAGCTAATTCATAAAATATGACAATGATACTGGGAACAAAAATAAAATACGTGCTTATCTTCATCATAATAATTACCCTGAATTAATTAAGTTTATTAACACATTTAATCATTACTATAATTAATTCATTCCCTGAGGCATAAACTCATCAAAATATATGTGGAGCTATGGAGTTATATTTGACAAGGAGGTGTAATTGATAATACATGACAAACTATTATTTTCTGCATCACTTAGTTCAGAGTACTTTGTGCCCTGTGTATAATCTTCAAGTTTGGAGAGTTGTACAAACCAGAAGAAATAATCTGAATAATGAAGTGCTGCAGCTGATATAACTTCATTAAAAGAAGAATATGGCAAGCTAAAGAAATCTTAATTTTAGAAAGCAAAGAAATGAAATGATCAGAATAGTTTCTCACTAGAGCATCATGGTAAACAAGCTTTAAGGTGAGCCCACAAGAGCCCAATCCCTTTAGAATAAATTATATGATGCTCTAATCTCCTGAATTTATATGGGGATGGTAAGATTTCCTTTGTTTATGATCCAGAGCTTGTGGCATTGGTGATGGAAGATGATAATGTATAGTGGAATGCAAATAGTATTTATCTTCTAGTCTCTATCTTCTCCTCCCTTTCCTTGTACTCCTCCCCTATTTCCTTTTCTGGTATACTCACATACATTCTACCAATCAACAGAGAGATCAGGAAAGAAAATCTTTTCTCAGCAAAGTCTGCGATGAAATCCAGATTTATCTGACACCTGATTCCAGCCTTGTTAAAGCATGTAGATAAGCTTGTTCTTGGCTTCCTGATCCACAGGAGCTATGACATAATAACTGAGTTTTTCTTTTAAGATTTTAATTATGGTAATTGTTTATGCAGCATAGAAAATAACAGAACACAACCATTACATAGGTCATCTTTATACCCTTGCAACTTGCTGAAGGTTTAGCAAATTCTCTTTAGAATTTGCTAATGATGTCGTAGTCACGGAAATTTAATTCAGTACTTTAAGCGATAGGTTAAACAGAGAAATCACATTTAACAAAGGCCTTCATTTTAATTCTGCTCACTTTAATACTTAAATTGAATTTTTAGATTATTTCACTGATGTAGTCAGGATTATGCAGAAAATTTTAACAAAAGCAACTGAGTGTGATGTTGGCCACTCACTTATATTGAGAATTTTTATAGTATTTCTTTATTTGACATATATTAAAAATATTTTTCTACCAGGATATGAACGTCCAAAACAACTATGTGTAAGGTTCACACAGAGACACCTCCCTCTTGGCTAAGTTTCTGCCCAGTATCTGTTACCTAGGTAACTGGCAGATCTGGAAGCAGTCACCTTCCCCTCCTGCTAGGTCACATCCTGGGCCACCTCTGGTCACATGCCTCCCATCTGACTTTAGGAGGGTCCCAGACCCTGAGGTCATATCCAGATCCTGTGTGGCCACACCTTTCCCCCACCTGTCCACACCTCTTCCTATTCCTGGCCTAGATAAGTTCTGACCCAGGAGTGGGTCACCCTTCCTTTTCAGCCATGCTTCTCCACTATGCGGGGGCAGCAGTTTGGCAAATAAACTTCTTTTCCTGCCTGAATAGTGCGTGGTGTGCTTTTCATTGGCTACCTAAAGAAACCTACCTATTTAATATACCTTATACTCTGCAACTGAGGTCTTACTAGATTTGTGTTAAATTTAAAGATGCAACCTATTTTAATAGATACAAATGCTCTGGTGGTAAGATACAGGTGTTCTCAACAGGTATTGGTAGATCACAGTGCAGTTCTAACTATTTAAGATGCTGGGCATGAGAAAATCATAGTTTGAGGCCAATGGGACAGAAACTATCATTGAAAGCTATATGAGAGGCTGAGAAAAGGGGGTTTGAAGTTCCAGGACAACCTAAGCAGACAATGCCATGAGACTCCATCTCAGTGAGTAGAAGCTGGATAAAGTGTTGGTCACCTCTGTTGCTGGTAACTATGGCAAGCCTGAAGAAGGCAGATTAAGGCTCAAGCATGCAACTGATGACAAATAAAACCCTATGCTAAAAATAAGCAGTGAAAAGCAGGGTTAGAGGCATGACTCAAATGCAGAGGCCTAGTAAACATGAGGCCAAGGTGAAACCTAGTATCACTAAGAACAAAACCGACCAAAAAAACTGGAATGGGCATTGTGATGACTGTAGACAATGGTCTGTAAATGGTACAATGTCACAGCAATAGCATTTTTCTGGATTTGAAAAGCATTTTTGATATGACATATGAAGCCTCATGGAGGCAGAATTTTATATGAAGAAACATATAGAGTAGGTTTCTTAGTAAACCTTTCCCTATTGACTATCTTCATATTAATCAAAGGTATGAAAACAAATTCTGAAACACTATAGGCCGTGGAGGAAGCACACTATCTTCTTTAAACTGATCTGAAGATTATAGTCAGGATTCTTGCCCTTCTACTTGCTTAGCTATCAATATCTTAAGATTTTTTAACCATACAGAAAGGAAGTTTGAATGGATATGCTAATTTCTGACAGGTTTAAGTAGACATTTCAAAATAAACATAATGTATACGTCCAACTTTATAGATTTACAAGCCGCAAATCTCTAAGCTCTTACTTAAAGTCATTTGAGCTTGGGTTTATATAGTAAATCTTTTCTAAAATAGAAATTTAGTTAAAATAATAAAATCATTAGATGTCAGTCTCACTTGTCAGTATCAAAATGGCCTGTAAGTATTCTAGTAAACTTTTTATTCACCAACTTACTCTATATGTTTCTTTGTATACAATTCCAATGAAAGGGCTGGGAAGATAGCTCAGTGGAGGAGTGCTTGCTTTGCATGCATGAGGCCCTGGGTTCAATTCTTCAGCACTACATAAGCAGAAAAAGCCAGATGTGGTGCTATGCCTCAAGTGGTAGAGCATTAGCCTTGAGCTGAAGAGTTGAGGGACAGTGCCCAGGCCGAGAGTTCAGGCCCCACGCCTGACCAAAAAAAAAAAAAAAAAATTCCAGTGAATATGAGAAAAAGAGAGGGAACAGAGAAAAAAATTCTATTTGAGGACATTCTCATAGATTACTATTATAGCATGGTCTCTGCTTAGCTCAACTTCATTTGATATAGGCCTGTTAAATTAGACTATGCCAGAAAACCATGCAGACATCCAGGAACAAAGAACAAATTAAAGGTTTATTGCCAGCCAAAGGAGAGCAAGACCCCTTCTCACAAGAGAGAAGTACAGGCTATTGTGTCAGGTGACCTTTATAACCTGCTAGGTTTAGGGAATCTTGCTGCCACATATGGTTATAGCTGTCCCAAAGGATTGCCATCTCAAGGTAAAAGGGGGTGGATGCTAATTATTTACTGCCTTTACTAAATGGGCCTAGTGTTTGCCTAGGAAAGGAGCATGCTAAGCTATGAGAGAGGAGCTATTGGGCTAACAATGCCTGTATTAATTGATCCCCTCTTGGATGTCTGCTAGATGGTTGGTGTGAAATGTATGAGTTATTCTGATAAACATTTAAAATCATGCCATATTATTGCATATGTTTGGCTTCTATGTGTGGGTGAAAATGTGCAATACTTGTCTTACAGAGTTTAGCATATCTTCTTTCTTTTTCTTTTTGCTTTTGTTGTTGTTGTTGGTGCTGGTGCTTGAACTCAGAGCCTGGGCACTGTCCCTGAGCTCTTTTGCTCAAGACTTGCACTACCACTTTGGGTTACAGTGCCACTGCCAGTTTTTTGGTAGTTAATTGGAGATGAGATTCTTATGGACTTTCCTGCCAGGCTGACTTTGAACTGCAGTCCTCAGATCCCAGTCTCCTCTGAGTAGCCAGGATTACAGGCATGATCCACTGGCATCTAGTGAGCTTATTTTTCTTAACATGATATCCTGTTCTATCCATTTTTCTGCAAATCACGTAAGAAACAGGTAGACCAATGGAATAGAATAGAAGGTCTATAAATTAATCGACACTTAATTTTTGATAAAGGAACCAAAGATATACATTGCAGAAAAGAGAATCTTTTCAGCAAATGCTGTTGGAAATGGTTTTATTTTTATTTTTAATTGTATTTTTATTATCTATAAGTAGTGTACAAAGGAGTTGCTACTCAACAAGATACTGAAATATAAGTTCTATTACATTAACTGTAATTGATATTACTAAAATGACTTTCAATAGTTTTAATACTGAAATAGAACTAATTGTAAAGTCAAGAATATCATATGGAATTGATCTGGGGAAGAATCAGTAGGTTCTATACATACAATTCAGAAATTATGTGGAGGAAATATGTCACAAGTTGATGCAAGTTAAAAATGAACAATTCATTATCATGCAAAAACAAATGAACAATTTTTGAAAGAAGTTTGATGAATTTTAAATGTTTTAGAAAAAAAAAGATCTAAGGCATAAGGAAGAATATTAGGGAGACCTGAGGAAGATGGTGGAGATATAGTTGGGCTGTATGTGAGCTCTCCCTAAGAAACCAATTTTCACAGTTCAGGGAATCATTCACTACAGGAAAATCACATGGAGTGAGCTGTAATAGTAGAGATTCTGCCTAGTGAGGAAAAATTCAGGCAGTTTGCACCAGAAGACAATTTGAACACAAGTGGCTGCTGCAGCCACCAGCAGCTGCGGTGGGATCAGCCAGTGACCAAGGGCGTGCATCCCTTCACTCACCTCCAGTGCAGACTGGACGACCAGGAGCAGAATTCCACATCGTGCATGCTACCATCGGGCCCAGATTGGGATGGGCTGAAGAGCCCATGGAAACTCTGAGTAACCCCTGTTCATCCCACAGACCAGCTCAAGTAAGGCAGCCCCCACCCCCCACCCACAAGATTGCCATATTTGATACTGGTATAGACTCTGCCGTAAGAGCTAGCTGATAACTCAGGACACAAAAGCAGCAGGTGGCACCATTTTTGTCCAGGGGAAGGACTTGGACCTGTAAGAGTTGGCCCACCCAGGGGAAGGCTGCCCCACCCAGGAGGCCTCACAGGGCCAGGGTGGAGCAATCGTCACTACCTAGTGAGGCCAGAGAGGCAGCCACGCCCCCTGCAGTCAACCAAGGAATTCCACCCACACCATAGCCAAACTGGCAGCACAGCTGGCTGCAGGATTCACCCTAAAATTCATTAAAAATAAATAAATATAATTTTTTCCAAGTCTTTCCATCTCACGGTATAAACCCTGCTTTCACTGTATTTGATGCTGTTATAATTTGTGGAGGGGAAGGGAAAAAACAAATCGTTTAAATAGGGATACAGGTGGACCCATTGCAACAATGAGATGTACAAGTCATTATGTCGAAAACAATCTTTCAACTTTGGTAGGGGGGAGGAGGGCTGTGGGGGGAGGATGGGATGGGAAGGGGAAACAAAGGAGGAGGCTACAATGCTTGGTAAGAAATGTACGCATTATCCTGCCCATGTAATTGTAACCCCTCTGTACAGTATGTTCACAAATAAAATAAAATAAAATAAAAAAATAAAAAAAATAAAAAGCATTTTTTCTTGTTTATTTTGTTCTTTAATTTTACCACTTTCAATGGATCTGAGTTTCTTGTCTTTTAGTTTTTAAATTCTGACTTCTCCTGTGCACAATTATTTTCTAAACTCAAACATAACTTGTTCACTTGAGTTGCTGCATACATCTTACTTTTGAACTTTTCTGGCTTCTGTTAGATGATGACACTCTTATAATGCTTGGTAGTTGTTTATTGGCTGCTTGACATTATGGATGAGAATTCTCAAGAATCCTTAGAAGGTCAACTTCCCTTGGAAAGATGACTCACCCATTCTCCAACCCGGCAGATACGGTAGGACGTGGGAATACTAATTATGTTGCCCTTCTCAGAGGCTAAGTTGTATCTAGACTGGGCTGAGGTTTGAGTTAAGACTGGAGCTATGCTTAATGCCAGAGCTCAGCAGTAGATCTGAGCCTGGTTTTTCCCAGGTGCCTCCAGGAAAATATAAAAACTACAGATTAAATCACCTCTCCCTAAAAGCCTTTCATCTACACACCTTTGTCTTGGTCTTATTGGTGTGTTGGGTTTTTAAAGACTGACATACTGACATACTCTGACTGTTTGGGGCTTAACTATTTATTCTTTCATCCCATTTTACTCCAAATGTGGGCAGATACTTTGAAAAGAATATTAACTGTTCACTGAAGACATTAAGTTCTGCTTACTTCCCTTCCCTTCCCTTCCCTTCCCTTCCCTTCCCTTCCCTTCCCT
>NW_012267356.1:1933771-1946170 GCF_000151885.1 Dipodomys ordii
AGGTGGACCCATTGCAACAATGAGATGTACAAGTCATTATGTCGAAAACAATCTTTCAACTTTGGTAGGGGGGAGGAGGGCTGTGGGGGGAGGATGGGATGGGAAGGGGAAACAAAGGAGGAGGCTACAATGCTTGATAAGAAATGTACTCATTATCTTGCCCATGTAATTGTAACCCCTCTGTGCAGTATGTTCACAATAGAAAAAATATGAGTAAAAAAAAAAACTAAATAAAAACTGAGCAGGCTATAAAAGCCCAGGGAGGATCCAGGGTAGAGGCCTATAGGGGGCTCCCCACTTTGGGAAAGACCACTGACTCCAGACAGGCCAAAACCCCAACCACGCCCAAGCTTAGGCCCAGCAGCAACAAACTACAGCCTCTGGCCAGCCACCTCCTCGCAGCAGCACAAAGGAAAATAAAAAAGAGGCATGTCAGGCTTTTTAGTCTGGGAAGAAGGTCAAAGTCCTCCAGCCTGTAAAGCAGAACTCCCCTCCCCAACCCCACCATGTACCCAAACAAGTTGATTTGAGAAACGAACCAAGCAACTGAGAAAACCTACCTCTACAAACAAAGGGACTGGAAAGCAGACTTGAGGGAGACATAGGATCCCCCCAAATAAATAGAAGATCTTTTTTCCTCTTCCCTTTTTCCCCCAATTATATTTTTTAAATGTTTTTCTTTATCCTTTTAAGTTATTTAAAAAATATTTTTTTGCTCCTTCTCTTTTTATTTTTTGCCACTAGTTTAAATCTGCTACCTTGTTTTTTCTGTCAGTTTTTCTTTTAATGTGTTTTTGTTTTTAGTTTTGTTTTCTTGTTTTTTCTTTTTGCAACAATCCTGGGTGTTTTTTTATTTATTTAAATTTTTTTTCTTCCTCATTGCTCTTCTGTTCACAACTGGATACACAGCCTGTGGTGACCACTAGGCTTCTTCCTAACTAACTGTGTATAGACTTATTTCAGAATATAAATTGATCACCCAATTCCCTACTGCACAATATAGTATTTCTAATATTAGTATTATTACTTCACACATACATAATTGTTCTAATTCTTTATATTTTATGTATTTTTTCTTTCCTTTATTTCTTTGTTTTGTCTGTTTTAATTTGATTAAACTGATTTTTCTCCTCCTATATTTCATTATTTATCTTAATCTTTCCTCTAATTACACTTCAACCTATTTACAATTATTTCCACTCTTTCATTCCCTTTTCGATTTCTTTACTCTGTTGATCCCCAAGTGTGAAACATTGAGTTAAACTATATCAGTAGTCAATGAGACAGTGACAAAGTGGCTCAAGGTGTTATCCCTTCAACCCAAACCATTCTAAGTCCCATAAAAAAGCTACTCATGATTACAACTGTTTAGTATTCCCACTTCTGAACCACAATACCTCTCCCCTCACAGAGATAAGCAGAGTGAACACTTATCTATGATAGGGAACCTCTAAAATCAGTGCAAAGACACCACCCAGGTGTGGATTTTGTCTTAAAACTGTGCTCAGTGATGTTATTGGGCCTACTTACATATCCAACAGAGGAGTAATAAAGTGAAATACCTATTTGGATTGTGTACCTCCAAAGTTTGCACAACCTCAAGCTCTGAGTTGTTGCTTATCTTAAAATTGTGTTCTGGTGAGAGACTGGATATACTTTCATCTCCAAAAAAGGGGGGCTATAATGAAAACACCTATCTTTGAGTGAGAACTTCCGAAGTCTGTGCAACTAAAGTCTTTGGGTTCAGGCTCACCATAAAATTGTGTTCTGGTGGGAAAGTAGAGATATTTTCAATTCCAAACAGGAGAAATAGAGTGAAAAATAGCCATTTTGAGTATGAACCTCCAATTCCTGTGTAACTGAAGGACTCTGGATGGGGGCTTGTCTTAGAATTGTGATTTAGTGTGTAATTGATACTTTCAACCTCCCCCCTCAAAAGATGAGATACTGTGAAAACTCCCACTTTTGATTGTAAACCACCAAAATCTGTGCCAGTACAGTATTCTGGGTAAGTGCTAGTCTTAGATGTGTGATCTGGTGTGTTCTTACTCCCAAAAAAGTGAGAGAGAGTGAACCCATTGTTGATTTTAAACTCCCAAAGTCTGTACAACTACATGACTCTAGGTAGGTGCCTATCTTTGAATTGTGTTGTGGTGTGTAATTGGATATACATTTACTCCTAAACAAGTTGAGAGTGAAAAACACCCATCATTAATTGTAAAACCTATGCAACCACAGGGCTCTGGATTGGTACTTGTGTTCTAGTGAGGAATTGGATTTGTTTTCATTCCCAAATGGGCAGAACAAGCCACAGAAATGCAAGAAAAATGGCAAGTCAAGAAATTTCAACTCCCACCCAGGATGAACAGGCAACAGAATATTTAATTAAAAAAATCTGGAGACTACTTCTGAAAATGCTTTAAAAGCACTAATGCTGAATGAAAAAATTGAAAGCCTACATAAGGCTATGCATGAGCAGGATTAGACAAACAAAAGATTAATACAGGAATTCATGGAATCCACAACCAGAAAGTTGCATAAGTTCCAACAAAAGGAAAGGGAGTCCAGTGAAAGTATAGGTATTCAAATAAGGGATTTGAGAGTGAACATGGAAAACCAAATTAAGGAGGCAACAAGGAAATTAAACAATGAAAAAGATAGGAAATGAAAATCAGAGTAGAAAGTGTGGACAGTAGGCTAAACCATGCAGAAGACTATATCTCTGGGTTAGAAGACAGTCTAGATATTATAGAGAAAGAACAGACAAGTATTCAAAACAAATCACCCCCAAAAGATAGAACTATTCATCATATAGAAGTCACCATCAGAAGGCCCAATTTGAGGCTAATGGGTGTAGAAGAGGGCCTAGAAACAGAAGTCAAACATCTTGGTAATTTATTTAACAGTATCCTAGCAGAGAATTTCCTAAATTTGCAAAACGATAGGCCCATTCATATACAAGAAGCCTTTAGAACCCCAAATAGACCAGACCAGAACAGGACATCCCACTGCCATATTGTAATCCACCAGGAAAGGATCCTTAAAGCTGTCAGGAAGGAAAAAAAATCACATATAAAGAAAAACCAATCAGAATAACTACAGATTTTTTCAGCAGAGACCAAGAAAGCAAGGAGAGCCTGCAATGGAGTATGCCATACCCTAAAGACAATTATTAACCAAGAACAGTGTACTCAGCTAAACTCTCATTCATAACTGAAGGAAAAATTAAAATCTTCCACAGAAAAGAAAAATTGAAATAATATGGCTCCACCAAACCAGCACTACAAAAGATACTTAAAGATATCCTACACATAGAGAACCAACTAGAACACAGGAAGGCAGAAACATATCCTCCACACAAAGAATCAGATAAACATAGGCAGAACCAAGGCAACACAGTGGTTAAGAAGGTGGCTAACATGACAGGAACTACCAAACAGCTTTCAATCCAAACTCTCAATATTAATCAATGTAACTCTCCATCAAATGACATAGAATCTCTAGTTGGATCAAAAAACAGGATCCGTCTATCTGCTGTCTTCATGAGATGCACCTTCCCTACAAAAACATATTCTGAAAGTTAAAGGCTGGAATAAATTCTACCAAGCAAATGGCCTCCACAAATAGTCTGGAATAGCAATCCCAATATCAGATAAAATAGACTTCAAATTAAAACCAGTGAGAAGAGATAAAGAATACTACATACTAATAAAAGAATCTATTCTACTGGAGGATAGAACAATTCTAAATATCTATTCACCAAATACTGGAGCAGCAAAATTTATCCAAGAAACACTACTTTCCCTAAAATCACACATAGATCCAAAGACATTGATTGTTGATGACTTTAACACACCACTTTCCCTGCTGAATAGATCAACTTGGTGAAAACTCAACAAAGAAACAGAAGATCTAAACAACTGCATTGACCAACTAGACATAACAGACATCTATAAAATATTTAACCCATCAGCAACAGAATTCATATTCTTCTCAGCAGCACATGGAAAAATCTCCAAAATAGACCACATGTTAGGCCTCTAAGAAAATAGAGAAACATTGAAATTATGCCCTGCATTATCTCAGACCACAAAGGAATAAAATTAGAATGCAACACCAAAAGCCACCAAAGAAAATCCTGTAACACATGAAGGTTGAACAGCACACTGTTGACCCACCATGGGTCATGAAGAGATTAGAAAGTAAATTCAAGTGTTCATGATATTTAACAAAAATGGACACACAAATTGCCAGGTCCTCTGGGACTCAGCAAAGGCAGTACTCAGAGGAAAATTCATAGCTCTGAGTTACTACCTCAACAAATTGGAGATATTTCAAAATAACAATTGAATGATGCACCTGAAGCTCCTTGATAAAGAGCAAAAAGCCAAACCCCAATCCAATAGATGGAAACAAATAATTAAAATTAAATTAGAATTAAATGAATTAGAGTCCAAAGAAACCACAGAAAGAATCAACAAAACAAAGAGTTGGTTCTTTGAAAAAATTAATAAAATTGACAGTCACTTAGCAAGTCTTACTAAGAAAAGAAGAGAACACACCCAAATAAACTCAGGGATGAGTATGGAACCATAAACAACCAAGATTCAGAACATTATAAGGTAATACTATTCAAACCTTTATGCTAATAAGTTTGAGAATCTGGACTAAATGGAAGAATTTCTAGCAAATATTGATATGCCCAAACTAAACCAAGAGGAGATAAAGCAATATAACAGACTTATCTCAAACATTGAAATAGAAACAGCAATAAGAGACACACACCCCTCCCCTCTCCCCTCCGCCCCATCCAAGAAAAGCTCAGGATCAGATGGGTTCACTGCTGAAATCTACCAGGCTTTCAAAGCAGAACTCACATCAGTACTCCTCCAACTCTTCAATGAAATTGAAAATGAAAGTTCCCTATCGACCTCCTATGAAGCCATCATAACCCTCATCACAAAACCAGACAGAGACTCAACAAAGAAAATGAACTATAAACCCATTTCTTTAATGAACATCAATGCAAAACTTCTCAACAAAATTCTGGCCATTCAGCTTCAACAACTTATCAAAAAAAATCATACATCATGATCAAACAGGATTTATTCCAGGGCTTCAGAGCTCATTCAATATATGCAAATCAATTGATGTAATACATCACATCACCAAGAGCAAGGATAAGAACCACATGGTTATCTCAATAGAGACATAAAAAACATTTGACAAGATCCAGCACACTTTTATGATGAAAGTTCTGGAGAAGCTAGGAATCCAGAGAGCATTTGTGAATACAATAGAGGGCGTATATGACAAACCTAAAACCAACATTATACCTAATGGCAAAAAGATAAAGCCATTTCCTCTAAACTCAGGAACAAGACAAGGATGTCCACTCTCTCCACTCCTCTTCAATTTAGTATTAGAATGCCTAGCTACAGCAATAAGACAAGGTGCAAACATAAAGGGCATCCAAATAGGGAAAGATGAAGTAAAACTCTCCCTCTTGGCAAATGACATGATCTTGTATTTAAAGCACCCCATGGACTCTACTCCCAAATTACTCAAGCTGATTCAAAATTTTGGCAAAGTAGCAGGATACAAAATTAACCCTCAAAAATCAATGGCTTTTCTGTATGCCAACAATGAGAAAAGTGTGACTGAAATTAGGAAAGCAACTCCATTCGTAATAACCCCACAAAAAATAAAATACCTAGGAGTTAACTAAAGAAGTGAAAGACTTCTACTATTAAAACTTTAAAAACCTGAAAAAGGAAATTAAAGCAGAACTTAGAATCTTCTGATCCGTAGTCAGACGTATTATCCGTTGTGCCACTGGCCCACTAAAGCAGAACTTAGAAAGTAGAAACAGCTCCCATGCTCCTGGATTGGAAGGATCAACGTTGTGAAAATGGCAATACTTCCAAAGGCTATCTACATATTCAATGCATCACCTATTAATATTCCAACCTCATTCTTCAATGAAATAGAAGAAGCAATCCAAAAATTCATATGGAACAATGAAAGATCCCAAGTAGCAAAAACGATCCTTAACAGAAAGAACTGTGCTGGAGGAATATCCAGACCAAATTTCAAACTGTACTACAGAGCCATAGTAATCAAAACAGCTTGGTACTGGCACAAGAACAGACCCGAGGACCAATGGAATAGAACTGAAGACCTAGAAATGAACCTACAGGCCTATAGCCACCTAATCTTTGATAAGGGAGCTAAAAAAAAAACCAGAATGGAAGAAAGACAGCCTCTTCAGTGAATGGTGCTGGAAAATTTGGTTACACACCTGTAGAAAACTAAAGCTAAATCCTTATATATCACTCTGTACCAGAATCAACTCCAAATGGATCAAAGACCTTGAAGCCAAAGCAGGCACCCTGAAAACATTACAGGAAGGAAGAGGAGAAACTATAGGACTCTTTGGTAGAGGACAAAATTTTCTTAAGAAAGACTCAGAAACACAGAAACCAAAGACAGGTTCATGGGATTACATGAAACTGAAAAGCTTTTGCATGGTGAAGGACTTGGCTAGTAAGATTAATAGAAAGCCCATGGACTTGGAGAAGATCTTCACTAGGTACACAACAGACAAGGGCCTCATATCTAAAATACAGTTAGAACTCAAAAAATTAAATTTTCAAAAACAAATCTTCAAAGAAACAACTACCCCATCAACAAGTGGGCCAAAGTCTTAAAGACTTCTCTGAAGAAGAAATAAGAATGGCCAATAGACACATGAAGAAATGCCTAACTTCTCTGGCCATAAAATAAATGCAAATCAGGACAACACTGAGATTCTACCTCACCCCAGTTAGAATGGCTATAATCAAGAACTCTAATAACAACAGATGTTGGAAGGGATGTGGCCAAAGAGAACCTTGCTGCATTGTTGGTAGGAGTGTAAGCTCGTTCAACCAGTCTGGAAAGCAGTATAAACATTCCTCAAAAGACTACACATAGACTTTCCCTATGATACAGCAATCCCATTTTTGGGTGTATTCCCAAATGAAGACAAACATGGCCATACTAAAGCTACCAGCAGAACAATGTTTATCACAGCATTATTCACCATAGCTAAGATATGGAACCAACCCAGATGCCCCTCAGTAGATGAGTGGATCAATAAAATGTGATACACACACACACATACATACACACACATACACACACACACACACACACAAACACACACACACACACAGTGGAATTCTATGTTTCCATCAGAAAGTACACCACCACCCCATTTGTTAGGAAATGGAGAGACTTGGAAAAAAATCATATGTAGTGAAGAAATTTAGACCCCATGTTTTCCCTCATTTTCAATAATTAGTTTACATATAGGATAATATTACCAGATGAGCTGTAAAGCTCATGTGCTATGTACACCAGATCATACAAATTATTGCTAGGTGAAATCAACCCCAAGATATGGACACAAGAAGTCTGTCTTTGTTGTTGTTTTTTAAAATGTACTAGGTATTTTTTTTTGTTTCCTTTGTATGTTCTTCCCCCTATTGTATATCCCCTGTCACTGTACTAAATTTTGGTACCTTGCATCTTGTATATACATTTTTCTAATCTGGGGAGAAGGGGAATAACAAAACGGTGAAACAAGGACACAGGATGACCCATTGCAACAATGAGACCCACAGGACAGTATATTGGAAATGAACTTTACAACTTCAGGCAGGGGTTGGGTGAGGAGTTTGGGAGGTGGGCAAGGGAGGGGATAGTGATACAACCAAAAGAGAAGTGGTAACAATGATTGACAAGTAATGTACTCATTGCCTTAGTCATGTAACTGTAATCCATCTGTGCAGCATCTTTGCAATAAAATTTTTTAAAAAATAAAAAAAAGAAAAGAAAAAATATTAGAGCCAGGTGTTGGTGGGGCATGGCTGTCATCTTAGCTAATCGGGATGTTGAATTCTGAGGATTATGGTTTGAAGTCAGCATAAGCAGGAAAGTTCCCAGAAGTCCATGAGACTTTAACTCCAATAAACTATCTGCCCCCCACCCCTGCAAGACAAAGCTAAAGGTAGAACTATGGCTTAAGTGGTAGAGTGTTAGCCTTGAGCAAAAAGCTCAGTACCAGTGCCCAGACCCCTGAGTTCAAGCTCTTAAGACTGTTACAAAAAAAAAAAATAAAAGAAAAACGCAGTTGACAATTTGCTAAAAGAGTTGCATATTTAAAAATATCCCTTAGTTATTACAAATAATTATAAAATAAGACTTTAACTTTTTCTTGCAAAATTTTAAAATTATTATTTAAAAACTATATCTATAACTTGGACAGGAAACAATGCTCAAAGCAATAATTATAATGCAATATATTTAATTAAAAAATTGAAAGCTACCAAAAGCTGGACTAAACTGCATGAAATTTAATTCTTGAATGATGGTGTAAATAAAATACCAGTGCACTAAATTGGTACATGACATTCATAAATAGGTATACTTAATAATACTTTGATTAAATAATTTCTCGCTTGTATGCATATATTAAAATACCACCTTGTGCCCCATAAAATGTATAAGTACCAACCACGATAATAATTAATTTTTATAAAGACTAACTATAATAGGCAAGATTTGCAAGTCTGAGGCTTAAAAATATATCATTAGAGTGTTCTCCATCTTCTTTATTTTCATGAGCATAAAATAGCTCGGTTAGTTCAAAATAGCAGAGCACTGAGGCCATTGCTGGTACAAAAGAAGAATCTTGGGGTGGGAGCAGGAAAGTAAGAGGTCACAATGCAAAATTATCTATCTCTGAATCTTCACAATTGAGTATAAATCTTGTTACAGGAATTCTTCTCCTTAGATGTGGTCAGAGATGTTTACCCAGCTGATTGCTGGTGACTCATGTCTGTAATCCTTGCAAATCAGGAGACTGAGATTTGAGGATCTTGGTTCAATGCCAGCCCAGGCAGGAAAGTCCATGAGATGCTCATCTACTCAGAAAAAGCCAAATGTGGTGCTGTGTCTCTAGTGGTGGAGCACCAGCCTTGAGTAAAAGCATATAAAGGAAGGACATAATAAGAACCTCTTGTTCCAATTATTAGGACTCATGTTGATACACTTAATTAAATATGGCCCTATATACTTAACTATTGAGGTATTGAGGTCCACTGTTAAGAATATCATAGACATATTCTAGTTATTACAATTATGGAAACCATGCAACTTACTTTTCTTTGGGCCTGGTGTGTACTTCACTTAATATAATTTTTTCAGGTCTTTCCATTTCCTTACAAATGGGGCAATGTCCTGTATGCAGTTCTTTCTTTCTGTCTTCTGTAACCTTTGTTTTGTATATAAGTTTATCTGATCTGCAGAATTGAAAGTGAATCACAGAAACAGCAAGACAAAAGATGAACTAATGCAACAATGATACTACTAGACACTAAGTTGGAAATGAACCATACAACTTGAGGGAGTAGGGATGTGTAAGCAGGAGAAAATGAGGGAGGGGGTTACAGTGTTTAAAAAGAAATGTACTCATTATCTTGCTTATGTAACTGAAACACTCCTGTTCATCACTTTTACAATAAAGATATATTAAAAAAAATAAGAAAAGAATCTAAAGGACAGTGCCCAGGCCCTGAGTGCAAGCCCCGGGGCTGGCACAAAAAAAAAAAAAGAAAAAGAAAAAAGAAATGTTTGCCCCCTTAAAATAGGTTATTTACATTTATTCTGACTGAAGATGTGGTTTGATTAAGAACAGCAGTTTTACAATTTGTTTACAATCAACTTGCATGTTTCATATAATTTTTATAGCATTTTTATTATCATCAACTTTCTTTTTGGCGTTTTTATGAAATCTTTTTTCTATTTAAGCTATTTCACATATACATGATACATAAATATGATATATAATATATGTGATATATATATATATTGTGTGTGTGCAGAAGCTATCTGCAGAGATGTGTGCAAAGAGTAAGAATGCAAGCATATGGTAGTAAACAATCATCAAAAAGCTGACATGCATTTGTGAGATATCTGTAACCTAGGTAAAGGTCTGGGAAGAATGAATGTGTTGAATATTTGTGAGCTAAATATTTGGTTTGCATCATATTGATAATGCACAGAAACAGAAACAGGACCTTGACTTTTAGTTCATCAGATAACTATGAGTAATGTTTAAGTGGCCAAAATACATCTTCTCCCTTGGCTATGTATGTCATAAAATGCATGGCTCACTCACTAAACACAGAGGCTGAGATTGGTTTGGAATTGGTAGGTGGGGGTCTTTCCTGCCTACTTCTTGTTTCTCTTGACTATTTTGTTTTGAGTAGTTGTTTTCCATTGGCTCCATATCTACTGGACATACTTATATAGGCACATATACTTTTGCATATTCTTGAATAAGCTCTGTTAATACACACACACATACACACGAACCTCACATGAAGCAGAAATTACAAATGAACATATATTCTTGACATATAGTGTGATTTAAAGCATTAGTTCTATAATTTCCCCAATACTGTGAGGATGGTAGAATATTTTAACTCAATTGATTCCCCTGACTTTTTTTTTTCTGTCATGTGCTTTAGGTTTCATAAGATGTTGCCATTTTATACAATCTTACCATTTGTGTTTATTTAGATCTGCTAACAAATGTAAGCTTTCCAGCTCTCTTCCTTTTTTTTTCTGAAATTCTATTTCTGGATGAAATAGTTTTTGTTTGTTTGTTTGTTTGACAGTGCCAGAGGTCTTATAGCATTTGTCTTGGCAAAAGTATATGTGTGCCGAAGGGAAACCATGGAACATGTTTCTTTGTGCCTGACTTACTTCACTTATATAATTTTTCCAAGTCTTTCTATTTCCTAACAAATGGGGCAGTGTCATTCAGAAAAGGTCAGACAAGATGATGTTAAGTGAAATGAACCCCAAGATAAGGACACAAGTGGTTTTGTCTTGCATGCTATTGTTTTTAACATATTTATAAGGTACCACGAGATTTTCTTGTTGCTTTGTATGTTCCTCTCCCACGGTATATAACCCCCGTTTTCACTGTATTTGATATTGGTATAATTTGGGAGGGGAAGGGAAAAAACAAATTGTTTAAATAGGGATACAGGTTGACCCATTGGAACAATGAAATGTACAAGATGCTATGTCGAAAACAAACCTTACAATTCAGGCAAGGAGGGGGGGATGTAGTTGTGGATGTGGGAAGGCAGGGATGGTAGGGGAAAAACAAAGGAGGAGGCAACAATGCTTGATAAGAAATTTACTCATTACCTTACGCATGTACCTGTAACCCCTCTGTACAGTATTTTCACAATAAAAAACTTATTTTTAAAAAATGTGCTCTGTGTGGTATAACCCCTGTTTTCACTGTATTTGATTCTGGTGCCCTGCATCTTGTATATACATTTTTCTAATTTGGGGGGGGCTTTGGAGGGAAATAACAAAATGCTTAAATAAGGATACAGGTTGACCCATTGTAGCAGTGAGTTGTACAAGGCACTATGTTGAAAATGAACTTTACAACTTTAGGGGTGGGGGAGTGGGATGGAGGACTTGAGGAGGTGTGGAGGGAAGGGATGGTAGTGGAAAAACAAAGGAGGAGGTAAAGGCACAATAGAAAATGTACTCATTATCTTATTCTTGTAACTGTAACCCCTCTGTACAGTATTTTTACAATAAAAACATATTAAAAACATGGACACAACAAGTTTAGATATGGCTGAGGAAATATTTTTATTTATTTATGGAGGAAACTTTTGTTGGGTAATAAGTTATAAGTTGTTGTTCTTACTCAGCACTTTTATTAGTCTGCCTGTGATTCTTACATTTGAAAGTCATTTTGTGGCCTTTTGGAAGTAATGTATTTCATATGACAATTCTAAATTTTCTCTCTTTTTCCTGTTAAGAAATTTACCTGTAGAATACCTCAGTGGACTCTCTTCACACATATTCTACCTGGTATTTTATAAAACTTGGGTTTGATACATTTAAATTATTTTGGAAAATGCTATTATCTCTTCAGGGATTGCTTCTACTTGCTTTGTGTGATGCTCATGGAACTTTACTTGTTCCTTATGGAACTCCCATCACATATGTGCTACAACTTTTTATTGGGTTTTATATATTTCTTTTGCTGTTTTTTAAAAAGCATTTTTTCCTAACATCACATTATCTGACCTTTTCCACTTGACTCATACATATACTAGCTATTGCAAATAAGGGAAACCATGGGACCTATGTTTCTTTGAGCCTGACTTACTTCGCTTAATATAATTTTTTCCAAGTCTTTCCATTTCCTAACAAATTGGGCAATGTCATTCTTTCTGATGGAGGCATAGAATTCCATTGTGTATATATACCACATTTTCTTGATCCATTCATCTACTGAGGGGCATCTGGGTT